>NC_073306.1:104759483-104956983 GCF_027595985.1 Sorex araneus | reverse complement strand
CCTTACCTATTGCACCAGCATCTGTCATGGCTGAGGCACTCCATCTGCTCCCTCCATTCTCATAAATCCAGATAGAAAAAAAAGCCTTCCTTCTTCTGAAAAAATTCTCAGTATGAAAGTCTACAAGTGGACTGTGGATGCACTGAAAAATATGATGCATAGGTATACTTTTCTAAAGAATAGATGGCACAGTTTTCCACAATTTCTCAAAAGACTCAATAAAATCCCCCCACACACACACTAAAATCAAAATAAGGACCACTTTGTAAACTGATTAAAATGGAAATGAATCAAATACAAATTCATTTGTACAAAATCAACAATATGCACTTGGCAGAAAGAAGTATCAAGAGAGAAAAATCACAATTTATATAATGCAAGGGCTCCATCTGCCTTTGTACTCGGTGAGTACATACCCGAGGATAAGCCCAAGATACGGGACTAAATCTACAATCGTCAACTGGGAATGAATGACGAGATGATAATATTTCTTCCAAGAACCACACAAAGTGTATTAGAGAACATTATTCAAGAAAGGTATTCTCTATGAGACCCAGTCATGACAGGCCTGCAAAAAAGGAAATAATATATACTTTTTCCCAGAGGAGTCCTTATTCTTTCTTCCACCTCCGCTTACTGCATTTTACTCTTCTCTCTTCCCACACCATGCCAACACCCTCATTCTCTACTAGCCTGATATAAATAGTATCATTAGTTGTTTTCTTTTATGTTAACTAAAGTAACATAAATTTCTGACCTTAATAGGTTTCAGGTGTGTATTATATTCTTATTTTTGTATCTATCATATTACAGTCACCACCAAAAGTCTAATTTTCACTAACAATATACAATTAAACACCTTTACATATTTTACACTTTTTTCGTTCCCCTTTCCTCTGGTAACCACCATACTGATCTCAGAATATTGTTTTCTTTTTGTTTATATTTATATTCTATATATGCATTGATATCAAACCATATGGTGTTTATCTTTCTCTATCTGACCACATATTTAACTAAGCATAATACTCTCTAGTTCAATCTATGTTATTTAAAATGACAAGGTTTAATCTTTATGAGTAGAATATTACCCATCTAAATTTCTGTGGTCATTTAAATTGTCCCAACCCTTGGCTATTGAAAATAATGCTTTAATAAGCATAATGGTATATGTATCTGTTCAAATTAGAGTTTTTATATTCTTCAGATAACTATATAGAAGGAGAATAGCTACTGTAGCACTGTAGTACTGGTGTCCCATTGTTCATCAATTTGCTCAAGCAGGCACCAGTAACATCTCCATTGTGAGACTTGTTACTGTTTTTGGCACATCAAATATGCCATGAGGAGCTTGCCAGGCTCTGCCATGTGTGCAGGATACTCTCAGTAACTTGCCGGGCTCTCCAAGAGGGACAGAGGAATTGAACCTGGGTCGGCCACGTGCAAGGCAAACGCCCTATACTCTGTGCTATTGCTCTAGTCATCACTATGGTATTTTCACGATCACGATCATGAAATCCCGTTAATCGTCGATTTCTCGAGCGGGCTCAGTAACCTCTCAATTCATCCTTTCCCTGAGATCTTAGAAGTCTCTCTCGACTCTGCCCTCCCAACAATGTCGCACTGGAGACTCTTTCAGGGTCAGGGGAATGAGATCCAGCTTGTTACTAGATTTAGCATATGAATACACCATGGGAAGCTTGCAAGGCTGTCCCATGTGGGCAGGAAACTCTCAAAAGCTTGCCAGTTTCTCCCAGAGGGAGAAGTAGGCTACAAGATAGCTTGCTTTTAAGTCTCTGGATGTTGGCCTTTGATGGGATTACACACACCTGGGTTCCTCTGCCTGTACCTTTATGCATGAGGCCTGTTCGAATGTGTGGAGAAGGGCCTCGAGCATGGCTGTAGTTAGGTTCCGTGGTCTTCAGCTTCTGGGAGCTCTGCTCAGGGTGGTGAGGGAAGCTGGAGCCCATCCCCTCCAAGGGGCCCCGGGGAAGACAGCCAGGCATGCGGGCAAGAAACTCTGCAAGAGACTCTATGGTATTTTAATAAATATTAATTTAAATTCTTAATGTTTGTTATTTTCTGTCTTTGTGATAAGTCACTTGAATAAGAGATGACATCGACATCCCATTTTGGTTTGGGTTTTCACTTCTGAGAAGTTATACTCTTTCTGATGTGCCAGTTGGATATCTGCATGTTTTCACTAGTTGAGTCTATTCTTATTTTCTGTTCATTTTTAAATTGGATACTTATTCTACTGTTGCTTTATGAGTTTTTTTATATAGTTTAGGTAGCACCCCCTAGAGAGTTGTATGATTTGTGAATATCATCTCCCATCTATTAGATTTCTTTTCCTCATTTTTTTTCTTACTTGGTTTTGGAGCCATTCACAGTGATTCTTAAGGCTTACTTCTGATTCTGTGATCAGGGATCACTTCTGCAAGTGGCCAGTGGACCACGTGCAGTTCTGGGGATAGAAGTGAGGTTGACGACATAGAAGGTAAATGCTTTCACCCTGTATTATCTCAGAATTTTTATTTTGATGAGTATTTCTTTCAATGTAAAGAAGCTTTTTAGTATGATACAGTTTATTTGTTTATTTTGGTTTTTATTCTTTTCATTTGTATGAAGTTAAATTCACAAAAACATCACCAAGGCCTTCATTAAGGAGCCTATTATCTGTTTGCTTCTGTGTTGTTTTTTGGCGGGAGGCTTCATGTCTTATTTCAAATTTTTAGTTCATTTTTTGTTAATTATTTTAACAAAATTATTTTGTTAATTATTTTGTTAATTATTTTGTTAATTATTTTCATTATTTTGTTTGTGCCTATCTGGGTTTTTTTTTAAGTTTTTTTGTTACTTCCTTTTCTCTTTGTAATTCTTATCCCTGGGTCTATATGTCTGTTTTTATTCCAATACTATGAGCTTTTTTTTCACTGTGTCTTGATAGTACAGTTTGAGATATAGGATCATGATGTATCTTTTTTTTTTCGATATCTTTAGAATTTCATGGAAGTCATTGTTCACAACTAGCTGGAAAATGTGTGGTGTTTCCACTTTTTAACCTAAGTCAGAATTGATTTACAACTAGAATTCACAAGTCAGAAGGGAAACAAAGGAAGATGGAATGACAGATAACCTAAATTTGAACATCAGCTCGATTTCTCTCTTTAGATGCCTGATGCATTTACAGAATCACCAACCCTGCCATCACATAATGGAGTCTTTACCAGAATGATGCATTCACTCAGGCAAACACAGGACCCTGACAGACCATCAAAAATAGCACTTGACTTCTGGAAGACTAGCAATGTTGAGTTTTCAAAGAGAATAACTGCTTCCCCTCTTAAATAAGTCATAAAACTATTATATTTATAATTTAAGTTAGCCTAGAATCTAAATCCTTTCATCCTCAAAGCCAAATCTTGGTCTTATCTCTTTCCTGTAGCTTTTCCTGAACCTTACAGTCCAAACTATTTTTCTCTATTCTCTGAACTCTATCAGTGGAGAAAATTGGAAGCACACAGGAGTATTGACTAAAGAGAAAATAAAACGGCACCAGCTTAGGCTAAGCTAGTGGATTCCTGAAGCAAAATGATGTCCTCTGATACAAAATTTCACTAATCTTCAAGTCTCACTTTCTGTCCTTGGAAGTAGAGAACTGAGTGAAAGGTCATTTGGAAAAGAAACAAACAAAATCTTGTTGGCATTAGCTGGTGTGCTGATAAAATTCACTAATAATATTCCACAACAGGAAAAATAGTATGACATATATTATATATAGTATGTATATATGTGTATATATATGTGTGTGTGTGTATAGCACCTAGGGCTGAAATATAATTAATTTGCACGCTGGTAAACAGAGGTGGTAAGATCGAAGCAGAACAGAATTTGTGGTATGGGAGAAAGAGAAAGCTTTGTCCCCTAAGCAGAGAAGTATAAACTGGATTATGCTGCAGGATTATGCAGGATTATACAGAGAACAAAATGCACAGTGCAGCCCAGTTTTACAGCACAAGGCAGTTTCTTCCCCCGCCCCCCTTTTAGTGATGATCGTTTCGTAAATGATAACAGCTGAGTCTCTGCTTGGGTAGTGAGTAGGTCTCACCTATAAGACTTCAGTCGCAGAGGTAGGAAAAGAAGCAACATGTCTAAGATGAGAAGTATGGTCTTCAGTGTGTGGCTGAAAGAGGCAACATTAATGAGAACATGAACAAAAAAGCACCCTCTCGATACACAACAATCTTCACACACTTTCTTCTAAGGAAACTTTTTGGGATCCGTTTTAGTGGATTATTCATAACAAGCAGTACAAAATAAATTATTTGGCTCCTGCTTTGAGGGCAGGCTTTGGAAGTCGGGGTGGAAATACTCAAAATATGGTGGTGGGAAGGTGTAATGTTGGTGGTATTGGTGTTAGAATAGTAAATGTAATAAGTTATTGTAAGCAACTTTTTATAAAAATAAAATTAAATTAAAAAAAGAAAGTGCCCTCTCCTAACCCTAAACATAATCAAGGAAATGCCAGTAAAAGTATCTGCATTTTAGCACAGTGTTTGGCTCATAGTTTTTAATAAAAGTTTAGGAATAATAAAGAAGGGCCATGGAGATAGTACAGGGGTAAGGCACATGCCTTGCTGAATGTAGGTTCAATTCCCAGTTCCACATGGACCCCAGAGCATTGTTAATTGTATTCCTAGAGGCCCCTGAGCACTGCTATGTTGACCCTGGTGGTCACCCGCAACTCAGGCACTGAGGAGTACCATACCCTCAGGCCCCAGCATTGGCCCCAGATTGGCCAAGTATCTTCAGGAGTAGAGCCCCTGAGTCCTGTTTGGGAGACTCCCCAACACCACCAGAAAACAGACATAAAGGTAAAGGAGGCAGAATCAAATTATTTGACAAGTTTGTTCTATTTGTTCGTAAGATAACCCCCAAATTAGAAATATCTATAAACATCTATGGAAACATGTATATCTATAAAATCAAAAGAACTGTACCTGGAGAGAAAAATAAATATGATCAATAAAACCTTGTTACTATGGGCAATCATTAAAGAGATAGCTCTGTACAAGCCAATCTAATGTGGAAAAATCAAGGATAATAAATTGCAAGGAAATTGAGGAGATTTGCATCAACCCAAGTGAATAGTAAACTACTCACTTGGTTTGGGGAGGGAAAGTTCACTCTATCCAGAAGACACTGTCAGTCTGTTTTCAAGAAGTCTTATAAATCTCTTGTACTAAAAATGAAAAGCTTGCATCAACTCATCACATGAGTGATGCGGGCTTTTTTAGTGTTGATTTTTCACATGATAAAACCAATCTGTAAGTTTCTACAAAATCAAAACCAAAAAGTTCTATATGAAAATCTAGTCATCTCTCCAGCACTTCCAGAGTTACCCCTACCCCACCTAGCTTTTTCCTTTATCCCAACAACCATAGTACAAAGTATCTCTTCTGACCTTTATTCTCATTTATCTAAGTGTTTATATATATATATATATACATATATATACCACAGCAGAGCCTGGCAAGCTGCCCATGGCATATTGGATATGCCAAAAACAGTAACAATAAATCTCTCAATGAGAGACGTTACTGGTACCCACTCGAACAAATCGATGAGCAACGGGATGACAGTGACACACACACACACACCCACACACACACACACACACACACACACACACATATATATATAATGTGTGTGGGTATGTGTGTATAATCATTTTATTTTCCCTAAGTAGACTCAAACTCAATATACAAATTGGTTCTGTACCAAAGAATAAATCAATTAAGACTTTATAGATTCTAATTCTTTTTTTAAATTCTCATTGATGTTTAGGTGACATGGTTACAATAGTTTTAATGTTTATGGTTTTGATGTACAAAGTTACTGCAAGCTTTACCACCACCAATGTGTCCACAACTATCCACCACTGTCAATGTCACTTCTAGCTCACTTTTTTCTTCCTCCCAACTAAATCCTTCCACTCCTTGGTAATCTCAGTTTTATAACCAAAGGTCAAGGGCTTGTTATCATTTGATACTACTTATACTCCTGTTTTGTTTCTCTATATGCCACAGATAAGGGAGATCATCGAAAACATGTGCTTCATCCTCTGACTTATTTTGATTAATGTAACACCCTCCACTTCCATCCAGGTTGTAGGGAACTGCAATATTTCAGTTATTCTCTTATAGTGTAGTAGTATTCCATTGCATATATGTACAATAACTTCTTTAGCCACTAATCTGTCATTGGACATTTGGATAATTTTCATATCCTACTTATTATATTTGGTGCCACAATTAACATATGTGTACATATATATTTCTGAATTAATGTTTTTGTGTTTGGGGTAGATACCAAGCAGTGGAAGCACTGGGTAATACAGAAGTTCTCTTAGTTTTTGAAATGTCTCCTTACTAATTTACATAGAAGTTGTAACTGTCTTACTAACAGTGAAAGAAGGGCTTCTTTTTCACCAGATTCCTTCTGACAGGTTGTTTCCTAACTTCCTGATGTATGCCATTCACACTGGTTTGAAATGATATCTCATTGTCATTTCAATTTGCATTTCCCTGATAGTAAGAAAAAAAGACCAATTTTTCATGTGTCCACTAGCCATCTGTATGTACTCTTTGGGGAAGTGTCTGTTCATCCCCTCTCCCCATTTTTGGATGGGATTATTTTGTTGTTTTTCTTGCCATTGAGCTTTGTAAATTCTTTATATGTCTTAGATACTAACCCTTTATCTGATATATGATGCTACAAATATTTTCTCCCATTTAGTGGGATGTCTTTTTATTTCGGCCCAGTTTTTTGTAATGAAAATAATGTTATAGAATAATGTAGTCCCATTTATGTTTGTATTTATCTTCTTTGCTAGTGGAGTCAAATCATTGAAGACACTTCTGAAGTCCATATGCTGGAGAGTTCTACCCATGTTTTCCTCAACAGATTCTGATTCTTAAATTTTCTTCTAATCCCTTTATGTATATGTCACACCCAGACACAGAATTTTTACACAAATGAAATCATTATATATATATGTAGTTGTATGCAAGCTCTTTTCATTTTTCTTCTTTTAAATTATTTTTAAAATTTATTTTAATGTAGACAAAAGCCACAACTGTTGATACAATTCTAGAGTTGAAAATGATTAGATAATAAAACTCTCATATTAAAATCAATAAGCATAAGAAAAAATAATTTTAATGTGAAAATTGTTATATCTGATCATGAGTTTGTCAAGCTTTTGTCTAAGAATTTATTAAGCTGTTTGTTGATAGCTGAGCCTTCTGTGTTATAGTTTTTGTTTGTTGAGTTTAGTTGGCTTCTGTGTTATTTTCTCATCTAATTAATGCATTCCTTCTGGAATTTCAGTATTGAGGAATTAGGATGTGTCAAGAAACTTCAGGATCTGTGGCCTGGACAGTGGTTCTGGGAGGAAGGTGTGGCTGTCGGGGCTTCTGGGAGCAAAGAGGGTAAGGACAGGGTATTTAGTCTGACTCTGAGAAGACCCCAGAGTTCTAGCCTGGGCATTGGGGTACCTGAGATTATTTGCAGTTTGCATCTATACAGAGAATATTCTCAATGTGGTGGAGTTGAATCCTTGGCTTGGCTACAGTGTTGGGGTATGGGTGTAGCTGCGAGGGCTTCATCAGGGTGAGTATTCAGCCCATCCACCTCTCAAGGGTGCCCGAGAGTTTGCAGCTGAAGGGACTGGTGTTTCCATTAATTATTAGCTGCCTGGTGTGCATTAAGTAGAATAGTAGAGTAAGTAGAGCAGAGCTGGTGGGTGAGTCAACATGGAGGCAACTGGGCAGTGAGGAGCACATGGCTTCCAGGACTTCCAGAGGTATGTAAGGGGGGTATTTTATTTTATATTTTTCATCCTTCTTTCTTTCTTCTTACTCTTGGCTACCATTCAAATAAATATTATCTGCTATTCTATGGCTCATGGAGTATAGTGGGTGAAAAGTGGACTTCCATGTCCAGATGCCTCTTTCTTTTCAAAATTAGCATTAGAGGCTAAGCAGAAATGCCTCTAATCCTGTCCATCTTCAGCAGAGAAAATGTCATGGAGTTCTCTGATCCTGGGGTGTGTGGAGACCTTGGCCACAGCTAAAGCCAGGAACACAGACCCAGGTACAAGGAAATCAAGGGCTAAGTCAAGTTGAATACAGTCCTCTGCCATTAGCTTTAGTACACATTTGGGGGTTGCAAAGGAATCTGGAAGCCCAGTGATCACACATAAGGTACAGGAAATCATCAAAAGAAAGGAATTCCATACTGTGGGTGTGGCTCCATGCTGTGGTACTTGTCTTGCATGTGTGAGCCCTGAGTTCGATAAAAATCGAATTAGCACTAAAAAAAAAAAAAGAATAAAAAAGGAATAAAAAGGAAAAAGAGACTCCCTAGATAGTGCCTGTGGTCTCCCATAAAGGGAAGGTTATTGACCCACAATAATAAAAAGCCTATTTTAAAAGATAACAGTCAGTGAGGTTCCCCAACCACAGCACTTTTTCACTACTTTAGACCTCAAGTATGAGATAAAAAATTACTTCAAAAAATTATAGTTCAAACATGAAGATCCAATTTACTTGTTACTTAATACAATAATTTCTTGCCATTAATGTACATAAGAAGTAGAAATTCCCCTGATCCTGTCCATCTCAGAAAGACAAAATGTAATGGAGTCCTCTGATCCTGTGATCTGTGGATACCTCGACCACAGCTAAAGTCAGGAGGTTTATATCAAAAGTCATATGAATTGCACAGAAGATATTTCCCAAGTCTCTGCTGCCACCAGCAGTTTGAGGCGAAAATCTTGGACTAAAACAGCATAGCAATGTGCAAAAAAAAAAAAAGTGTTCTAAATTGAGCTACATAAATATTGCTACACTATACTTATGTAGGTTTTAATGAATGTATATTTACCCCTACATAAGAGAGAGAGAGCAAGGGAGAGAGAGAGAAATTTGGTAGATGATGAATAAACACTTGAATTCAATTAAACTTCAGGTTTGGCACTTTTCCCACAGCAAGTAAATCAGTATTGTCAAAATTGGACTTGGCATTTAATTAAGCCTAGGCATTAATAGCCCTGTGGCCTTCAGAGACATCTCTGTGTCTAACTGAACCTATTCAGATTGCCAGAATGAAGAAACAGTACTTAAGAGGATGGAAATGTTGCAAATGAGGCCAAATTACAAGGACTACTGTCTAGGATGATAATGTTACAATGAAAATGTTACAATATTCTTCTAGTTATAGATAAATATTCTTTTTATTTGAAAATCAAACCGAGATTGGGTACTCCATATAATTCCAGAGGGAGCTTACGATTACCACCATTTTACAGGTAAGAAATAGAAGATCCAAGAAATTAATTATTTACTTATTAAAAGTCTTTCAGTAACTACCAACAATGAGTATTCATTCAGAACTTTACAATCAAGGTCTATTTTTTTTTATGGAAAAATAGCTGAAATTCTGCCAGAAGGCCAAATAATGCCAAAAATAAAGATTCTCCTTAAAGAACATACTTTTCCTCAGAATAAAAAGGTATTATTGTTGCCAGAGTCTGCTTCACTCCAAGATCTTTAGCTTCCTCACAGCATATTTCAAACAAAGTCATAACATTTCCGAGGATGGTCATTAAACTCAAACTCAGTGACAAACCCGGCCACCGGTATCAATGTACTTTGACCATTCTCAAATTATTCTGTCACTGTCATCCCATTGCTCATCGATTTGTTTGAGCGGGCACCAGTAACATCTCTCATTGAGAGACTTATTGTTACTGTGTTTGACATATCCAATATGCACGGGTAGCTTGCCAGGCTTTGCCATGCAGGCTTGATACTCTCCGTAGCTTGCCGGACTCTCAGAGAGGGGCAGAGGAATCGAACTCTGGTCAGCCGCGTGAAAGGCGAATGCCCAACCGCTGTGCTATCACTCCAGCCCCCTCTCAAATCATTATAGTTGAAAAAAGTCCTGCATATCCTACATGCTTATTTTGAAAATATGCACTGTCACCCTTAGTGATATTTGATAGTGAAAATATTCTGACTCCAGTCTCTAAATTAATAGTGAGTCCAATCTTCCCCTTAAACTACCCACATCTGACTCATGCAGAAGCCTCGATGGTATTTACTTATATTGTACAGGCAGGCCTAATTGTCCTTGCCACTACTACTGAAACATAAATTTAATAATAAAAGGTTCCATCAGCTATGGACACTTGCTCTGGACACTTGCTCCCTGCCCCTCAATTCATGCCTGCAAGAAGGAGCTTCTTCATAGGCACATGGTTCTCTGACAGGTACCATTGCAACTGTCATCACTTGGACCCCAGGGAAGAAGTCAATCATGTCTTCTGCTTGATTATTTCACCCCAGGTAAGGTCTGGGCCTTACCTCTTTGTTACCAAGAGCACAAAAATATACAGAATGTATTACCATTTCTGCACAAGTGCAGACCTGTTCTGAAATCCCTAAAGTCTGCTCTCATAGACTGCAGAAATTTTCTGGGGAACTTTTGCTTGCCTTTGACAACAGACCCAGTGTTACCCTCTCTTTGGTTATGCCTACAGGTAAAAATAATCATTATTTCAGGCCAAGTCCTATCAGTACCAATACATGAAGAAATACATGGAAAACCTGACCAGAAGACAACAGTGATGCTTTCACACAATAACCTGATATCAATTCTTTCCCCCAAGATTAGAGTGTTTGATCTTAAATGGTATCACTGTATCACTGTCATCCCGTTGCTTGTCGAATTACTCGAGCAGGCACCAGTAATATCTCTATTCCTCCCAGCCCTGAGATTTTAGCAGCCTCTCCATACTCGTCTTTTCCAACGATTGGAGGCCCTTTCAGGGTCAGAGGAATGAGACCTATCCTTACTGTTTTGGGCATATCAAATACGCCATAGGGAGCTTGCCAGGCGCTGTCCATGCGATCTTAAGTGGTATCTTACAGAAATCATCTGTATCCCAGTCTAGGAGGAAGTATACCAAACTCAAGTGAGACACTTTGCAGTCAGCCAACAAAAGGATTTTTTTTAAACTGGAGTCCAGCTTGATCCAGGCCACTGAGTCACTCTAAATATCTTTGGTAGGGAATGTCACATAGAATTTGGACATATCTTGAGAGGCTGAACACAAAGAGTACCAGTCTTAACGAGCTCAAAATCTGCCTTTGTCACCTTCCTAACTCTGTGGCTTGAGTCAAATTACTTGACCCCTCCATGGCTTCATTAACTCAGCTGCTGAATGGAGAGAACAATGTCTATCTCATAAGGGTGACTGAAGATCTCAGAACCATGCCCAATATATAGCTCACTCTTCTAGGAATGTTAGTTATATCATTCTTATTACTCAAAGGTGGTAAATAAAAATTTATAATTTTTAAAAAGCAGCTCCAAAAATAAGCATGGGAATTTCAAGGAGGACAAAAAAAGTCCACAGAATGAAATTGACTGAAGTAATTTCCTGCCTTACAGTAATGTAACCCTTTTTGCATTAGCCAAGGTTACAAGCAGGGCACGCTGAAGACAATTCCACAGGAGGCCAGCACCTGCAAAAGTTGTGAAAATTGACTTCAGCCCTCAGGAGCTTCAGCTATGCATTCCAAGCACTGAAATCCACTGCTGGTTTTTTCTTTAATTTAAAATTTTAAATTGACCCATGTCACGTTAACCTAAGTCAGAACGTCTACTTTAAAGTTCAGAATTCAATTAGCAGGGACAAGTAATTACTTTTCCTCTCTGGCAGGCAGTATTCTCCAGAGAGCAGAAGTTCTTACTTTACTTCTGGTGATAGTTCCAAGATCTGGTTCTGTGGACCTTGACACTCAAACACCTGGCCAGATGGCCAGACTGAGCCCTGGATGAATCCCAGCTGCTTCTACCAAAACACCATCTCACTGAGGAATAGAGAACCAGGTCTGTTATTAGCTCTAGAATGAGTTCCTTTGAAATTCTGGCAAGAGAAATATGCAGAATGTTTGACCAATAACTCCATCCTCCAGAAATGACCACTTATTAAATATTCATGACATTAAAACTAAAGGGGTTTTACTTTAGATGGTTGTGCCTGATGGATGAGATTTTGAGCTACTTGAGTGTGTTGCGAGTTTATCAGAGTTAGATTTAGGGGTCCTGACTGGTAATCCTGTCTTTGCCCCTTTATAAAAAGAAACCTGAAGTATAAGCTTTAATTCACTCATATGAGCCTTAATTTTCCCCATGTATAAATGATGTTCCCTCATGCATGATAATAAGTGATCAAATTAAACCATGTGTGGGGAAGATTTTGCATGGTATTTTATGTTAATTCAGAATAATTTTTATACTCCACCTATTTACATATATGTATCGTATAGCAAACGATTTGAGATCAAGGAGTGCCTTTTTCTTCACAAACTCATTTTCTAGGACAGTAATTGAGACATAGTAAGAGTTTCATAAAGATAAATGATTTATCAGAAATCAGTCTGGTTATTAGGATATATGCTAACAATTAAGTGCTTAACAACTAAGTCTTGCAAGATTTGGCATCAGCCACCACATAGAATGTGTCAAAATAGCAGTTACAAATTAAAAAAAAGAGAGAGAGAAGAGAGCCATAGAAATGCAGCATACTGGGGAAAAAAAGCTTAATTTTAAAATCACATTTTAATGTGATTAGCGTTGCCTAGAGGCAATGAAAATAAAAAAGAAAATAATTTACTTTTATTTAATATCAATTTTAATACTAAAGGAACTCATTTGCTTTCTAACCCAAAGGCAACTCTATTAAAGAATAAAAACTATAAAACTCTTGGGATCAGAGTGATAGTACAGTGGGTAGGGTGCTTCCTTGCATGCAGCTGACTCGGGTTCGATTCCTGGCACCACATATGGTCCCCTGAGTCTTCCAGGGGTGATCCCTGGACACAGAGCTAGGAGTAAGCCCTGAACATTGCCAGGTGTGGGCCAAAAGCAAAAAGAAAATAAGCTATGAAACTGGGAGAGGAAAACTATTTGCTAAATGTCAGGTGTCAAGTTCATATGAATGCCTTAAGGCCTTAAGGATGTGCATCTAGTTGACCAAGAAAAGATTCTCTATTTAGGGTGACAGAGAACAGCAATTACCCATCCATATTTCCACCCCATCTCAGTCCAGCTAGAGATATTGATTCCCTGCAGCAGGAAAACTCAAATGTTCTCACTTGTATATTACTGAAGCAGGCTCTGCCAATAATGGGGGATTCCAGGCTCACCAAAGGAAGAGTGTAAAATTTATCTATATTCCAGAGACCAGAAATCTTTGGAAGTCAGTTTTTCCATAGCTGTGGGACTTCCATTTTTACTTACCCCATCTGTGACACTGTTTTCCTTTATTTCCTGCCCAGATCCCATAAAATTGATACAATTTCCATCATCCTGACAGATTGAACCAGCTGTTCTCAAACTACAAATAGGACCACAGTTTTAGTGGTCCTCCCTGGGTCCAAAATCTGTACCTAGTGGTCAGAGGCACTCAGATAAGTCTTGGGACACTCTTGAGGGCCAGAATATAGGTGTATGACTTTTTAATAGTGACTTTGCTATAGTTTAATGACTTCGCAGGCATGGCTGGCTACACATTGGAAATATCTAGAGAGATTTAAAACAATCTGATATCTGAGTTCTAGTCCCGAAAGCTTTAATTTTATCTGTCTGATTTGTCAGAGTAGCCAGGGTATCAGAAATTTCAAAATCTCCCAGGATTAATGAGTATCTAGTAGTTTAGCATGCTAAACAACCCCCTCTAACCTTTTCTCAAAATGCAGATTTCTCTGCCCCATAAAGTTCTATCATTTTAGGCTAAGGTTTGTGAGTGTAGGTATTTTTGAAAAGGACAAATTTCTAATGTGGGTATCAGATAGACACAAACTAGTCAATTCTCAATTAAGCCAAGGGTCATATATTGAACTTTAAAAAAAAAAACCCTCTCCATTTTATTTTCCAGAAAAGCATCATCTGGTCAGTCTGTGTGCTAAAGAATACCAACCTTCCTGCAGAAAATTTCATGTATCCATGTTTCTACCGGCTCTACCTTTTCCCAAATTAATATTTAAGATAGCTTTGTATAAAAGTGAAACTTTTCATTCTAAAGATGACCAAAGCAAAACAGTCCCTAAAGAATATTTAAAGCGATCCTGTAGCATAATGCCTCAAGGTCCCCACCCTGGCAGCACTGCTCCCAGATTCCCAAGGAGGAGGGTGCCCCTCTGCAATCCTGTCATTCTCAGCTGACTCTGCGCCTGCTGCAAAGGGCAGATAGGCCTCGCTCCTCCTTGTGAAGAGCAGTGCTGAAGGAAAGGGGAAAATCTCAATTTCAAAGTAATTGGGGGGGAAATCCTCTTGGTGCTGAATAATTCCAAGAGACCTTTGAACAGAAAAGCTACTGAATGTCCCCCGATAACAAGAGCCATCATTTGGTGTAAAGCAATTGGCTAAATCTGTCTCTATATTTCCCAGTAATATGATAAATGTAAGGAGAAGCAAATTTGTCTTGGTATTCCACAATGTGATAAATGACAGGGAACGTAATTGTGTAATGCCAATAGCACCAGAAAATTGCAAATCTCCAAATGAAATGTTCCTTTCAATCACATAATCAAGTGACTGACAGGGCATTCACGATACTACCTAAATTATAACTAATTTTCTGTAGCAGCTTTCTGCACCTTGCTCTGTTGCACTGGAAAAAAGGTAGGCAAAAATGAAAGTCATTAATTACATTTAAAAAAAAACCTTCAGTGGCCTGGCTTCTTTTCCTAACACTTTCCCACAGTACTAGTTCAGCATGATATACACGTCTGTCCTGGACTCTGTGTGGCCCTCACCAGGCAGATACTACAGGGAACTCCTGATTACCACGGAGACTGAGACTAAATTTTGGATGCCTGTTCCCTCGAGAAAAAGATAAGAGACAGTGGCATAGCTAGAAATTCTGGTGCTCTGCTCAAAACTGGCTGTGTTTGTCTATTAAAGGAAACTACTATATTCAAAATTGCATCACAAAAATTTATAATGCTTTGATTGAGAGAATCAAAGCAAGTCAGGCCAAATTAAGACAGCTTTATTTGGCTAAGGAATAAAATGAGGATTTATTACAAAGATACAAGACTAGTTCAGATTTTCCAACAGCAAAAATGCAGCAAGATCTCTGGAACCCAGAGAATAATTTTGCATAGTTTTTACTCTTTTTTCACACATCTGTTTCTTTCCTATTTCTTAAAGAATCAGCGTTTTTCTGCTACTTAATTATTTTGCGGCTAGAAGAAGAGGGTTGTTTTGTGTCTTGGGTTCCCCGGGTATGCTCTCAGACAATGAAGACTGACTGTCTCCTGCCCATATCCAGATTTCCGGGACAGGGATTTAGAGTGGTCCAGCTGAGGTCAAGTTCCACCACTCCAAACCCCGACTTTCAAGCAGGTGTTCCTTCACAGTCAACAAACATGATAGAGTCCCATTTCTGAGAATGAACCAGCTTGAACCAGGAAAATATCCTCTAAATCAACTACTATACATTTATTATGTTATCTGAGTCCCTCAATAACCCTCTGAGATAGGAAGCAGTAATTTTTGTGTTCATTTTACACAGAAGGAAATAGAGGTCAGGCACAGAGCTAGTAAATATTAGAGTTATAGCTTGAATCTAGGTCTTCTTCCTCCAAGTGTTGGGTGTAAAAAAAATAATCAACTTCTCTTTAGCCTTTACAACTTTTTATGTTTGTTGTCTTTTTCCTGCCCAGAGCATACTTCAATTCATTCGTTCAAATAATTTTTTATTAGGGGGTAGGAGGCAGTGAAGGTTGGGGTCACCTCTTACAGAGTTTGAAGGTATTTCTGCCTCTATGTTCGGGACTGACCATATGTGGTCCCGAGAATCCAAACCAGTGTTGCAACCACTGTAACCATAGACCTTCAGTACTATCACTCATACCATCAACCAATTTTTAATAAACACATGGTTTATGCAACGCATTATGCTAAGTCTTATAAGGACTCTGGGGCTTGTGCTCAAGATGCTTAGAGTCTGTGTGATAAAACATTTTGAAAATCCATTTGCCAAGACTCCTAATTCTGCCACAGTAACGCAACTCTGAGAAGGCTACATTTACATTCATGTTTTGAAAATGGCTTCTCCTAGGTTACTGAAGTAAACAGTGTAAGGTCAACCTCTGACACAGGTAAACTCACCTGTTGCTTCCACATTCTCCTTAGTGTCTGATTAATTTCTACAAGTTTTAATCTAACTAAATTAGAGAATGTACCTAAAAGGAATCTCATACACCCCACTCGCCGCGCCCGCCACTCCAGTATGACTGAGGAGGCCAAAAGAGCTACTTTGGACACCAGCAGCCCACTGAAAAACTTGCAGTATGTGAACTGAGCATTTCCGCCAGGCTGCCCCTGCGGGGGCCCGGCGTTCCTCTTTTTTTTAATCTCTCTCTCTGTCTCTCTCTGTCTCTCTCTGTCTCTCTCTGTCTCTCTCTCTCTCTCTCTCTCTCAACCCCTCCTGGGCACAGCACAGCCTCCACCCCACTTCTCTGAGCACAAAATGGAGACATGGACCCAAATGTGCGGCGCGGCTTGCTGGAGATCGCGGGGCGGGGAAGTACTGGTCTCCGCCCACCGCCGACACTTAAGGACAGTGGGGCCACGTGGGCTTCCCACTCGCCACGCCCACCGCTCCAGTATGACCGAGGAGGCCAAAAGAGCTACTTTGGACACCAGCAGCCCACTGAAAAACTTGCAGTATGTGAACTGAGCGTTTCCGCCAGGCTGCCCCTGTGGGGGCCCGGTATTTCTCTAGGTTTTCCCATCTTATGAGCACCATAAAAGGGTAAAAGATTGTAGTGATAGAATTTCAGGCGGAATTTTCCCTGGACTTTATACAGAAACCCAAAACCGCACGGCCGCGGCAGCGGTCTAATGTCATCTAATCATCAGCAATATGAAATGGTTCCTTAGTAACGGGTTGGACTTTGGGGGGACCAAAAAAGGGTAAAAGTTTGTAGTGACGTGTAATTTCTGGCTGTACTTTCCCTGGGCTTTATACAGAAACCCAAAACCGCACGGCCGCTGCCGTGGCCGCGACCTAATATCATCTAATCATCACCAATATGAAATGGTTCCTTTTTAATGGGTCGGATTTTGGTGGAAATCCTAACAAGAATAGTAAGTCTTTTGTTGAAATATTGAAGGCAATCAAAGTGGTAGCCATCTCTCTAGATTGAACTAAGCCATATCCCCACGCCGGCTGAGAAGAAATATCCTTCTTTCTCGGGAAGAAACGCGGCGTGGCGTTAACCATAGTATGATGTCCATTAAGTTGACACGGACCTGGTGGCGTGGGAATGGGATACAAGGGAATAAATTATTATGTACATGGAAACAGCGGGACGCTGGTGGAATCTCGAGCCGGGGCCGATACCAGCGCACTACTTTTGGTTCCAGAAACTGCTTGCAGACATTCTACCAGACTATCAACTAAGCCAGAGCCCCACGCCGGATAATGACGGGAAATAACCATCTTTTTTGGTTTGTTTTCAGGCTCTGCCATGCGGGTGGGATACTCTCGATAGCTTGCTGGGCTCTCTGAGAAAGACAGAGGAATCAAACCCAGGTCGGTGGCATGCAAGGCAAATGCCTTACCCACTGTGCTATCACTCCATCCCCTACTGCCTTAAATAAAAGGTTGTTCCAATCCCCTCCTTGCATTCTGTTAGTTTGCTAATGCAGCTCACAGAACTCAGAAATAACATTTTACTTTACTTCACTACTGTTTATTATAAAAGGATATAAATAAGGACAGGCTATAGGAAAAACATATGGACCTCCCATGCTCTCACCATGTATGTCTTCCCTGAAAACTCCATTTTCACCATTTCCAAGCACTCAAAACCTTATACTGCTGAGGTTTTATGGTGGTGTCATTATACAGTTATGGCTCATTAAATCATTGGCCAATGACAATTATTTGACTCCCAGGAACTTTGCCCTCCAAATTGATGAAGAGGTCTAAGCCATGTCTCCAAATCACTAAGTTGGTTTTCTGGTAACCAATGCAACATCCCTAGATGAGATCTACATACAACCTTGGGCAGAGACAAAGCTTAAAAGGTTGAGCTTTTGGTGTGGATGTGGGGAAAAAGGGACACTCCTTCACTGTTGGTGGGAATGTCGACTGGTCCAGCCTTTCTGGAAAACAATTGGACAGTCCTTCAGAAACTAGAAATTGAGCTTCCATATGACCCCGCAATGCCACTTCTGGGAATATATCCTGAGGATGCGAAAAAGCACAGTAGAAATGACAACTGTACCTATATATTCATTGCAGCACTGTTCACAATAGCCAAAATATGGAAACAACCTGAGTGACCTAAAACAGATGACTGGTTAAAGAAACTTTGGTACATCTACACAATGGAATACTATGCAGCTGTTAGAGGATGAAGTCATGAAATTTGCTTATAAGTGGATAAACATGGAGAGTATCATGCTAAGTGAAATGAGTCAGAAAGAGAGAGACAGACATAGAGGGATTGCACTCATTTGTGGAGTATAAAATAACATCACATGAGGCTGACATCCAAGGACAGTAGATACAAGGGCCAGGGGGATTGCCCCATAGCTGGAAGACTGCTTCATAAGTGGAGGGGAGAAGGAAGATGGAATAGAGAAGGTATCACTAAGAAAATGAAGGCTGGAGGAATCAGTTGGGATGAGAGATGCATGCCAAAAGTAGATAATGGACCAAACATGATGACCTCTCAGTGTCTGTGTTGCAAGCCATAATGCCCAAAAGTAGACAGAGAGTGTGAGGAATATTGTCTGCCATGGAGGCAGGGGGATGGTGGGAAAGGGAGGTATACCCGTGATACTGGTGGTGGGGAATGTGTACTGGTGGAGGGATGGGTGTTTTATCATTGTGAGATTGTAACCCAAACATGAAAGCTTGTAACTATCTCACGGTGATTCAATAAAATTTTAAAATTTTTTTTTAAAAAAAAGAAGTCCTAAAAGTAAAAAAAAAAGTTACTCTCGGTAGCTTGCCAGGCTCTAATAAAATTTATTATTAATTTATTATTATAAATCACAATATCGTATTAACTTTAGCACTTTCCAAAACTGGAATGTCTCTAATACTAAAAATTCCCACCTTCACCTTTTCTTTTTTTTTTAATTTCTTTTATTAATTCACCATGTGGAAAGTTACAAAGCTTTCAGGTTTAAGTCTCAGTTATACAATGCTCAAACACCCATCCCTTCACCAGCGCACATATTCCACCACCAAGAATCACGATATACATCCCCCCTCCCCCCCACCTCCCCAGCCCCCCACCCCGCATGTGTAACTGGTAAATTTCACTTTACTTTCACTCTACTTTGATTACATTCAATATTTCAATCAAAAAATTCACTATTATTGATTTGGAGTTTCTCCCCCCTAAAGTCGATCTGCTGAAAAGAAAGCATTTGGTAATTTGTTTTCCATTGCTGAGATTGAAGAGATATGAGGTCCGGAGGCCGCACTAGCAGCAGCATAGTTTTGGATTTCTGTATTTTAGTAACTAAGTCTAGTGAAATGTCTGCCAGGAATCACAACATTGTAAGCTTGTACCTTTCAGCTACTTTATATTCCACATATGAGTGCAATTTTTCTATGTCTGTCTCTTTCTTTCTGACTCATTTCACTCAGCATGATACTTTCCATGTTGATCCACTTATATGCAAATTTCATGACTTCATGTTTTCTGACAGCTACATAGTATTCCATTGTGTAAATATACCAGAGTTTCTTTAGCCAATCATCTGTTTTCGGGCACTCTGGTTTTTTCCATATTGTGGCTATTGTGAACAGAGCGGCAATGAACATGGAAATGCAGATGTCATCTCTACTATACCTTTTTGCCTCTCCGGGATATATTCCCAGGAGTGGTATTGCTGGGTCAAATGGGAGCCCAATTTCTAACTTTTGAGAATCGTCCATATTATTTTCCAAAAGGGCTGAACTAGTCGGCATTCCCACCAGCAGTGAAGGAGAGTCCCTTTCTCCCCACATCCATGCCAACACCGGTTGCTTTTGTTTTTGGGGATGTGGGCCAGTCTCTGTGGTGTGAGATGATATCTCATTGTTGTTTTGATCTGCATCTCCCTGATGATTAGTGATGTTGAACATTTTCTCATGTGCCTCTGAGCCATTCGGATTTCTTCTTTGGAAAAGTTTCTGTTCATTTCATCAGCCCATTTTTTGATCGGGTTGGCAGTTTTCTTCTTGTGGAGTTCAACCAGTGCATTGTATATCCTTGTTATCAACCCTTTATTGGATGGGTACTGCATAAATATCCTTTCCCATTCTGTAGATTGTCTTTGTATTTTGGTCACTGTTTCTTTTGAGTTGCAGAAGCTTCTTAGTTTGAGATAGTCCCATTTATTTATCTTTGTTTTCACTTGCTTGGCCAGTGGCGTGTCAGCTTTGAAGATACCTTTGGCTTCAATGTCGTGGAGGGTTTTGCCGACCTTATCTTCAATGTACCTTAGGGATTCTGGTCTGATGTTGAGGTCTTTAATCCATTTTGATCTGATTTTTGTACATGGTGATAGATGGAGGTCTAAGCCCATTTTTTTGCATGTAGCCGTCCAGTTTTGCCAGCACAATTTGTTAAACATGCTTTCCTTGCTCCACTTCACATTTCTTGCTCCCTTATCAAAGACTAGATGATCATATATTTGGGGGTGTATGTCAGAGTATTCAACCCTGTTCCATTGGTCTGCCGCTCTGCCTTTGTTCCAGTACCATGCTGTTTTAATGACTACCGCTTTGTAGTAGAGTTGGAAGTTGGGGAGGTTGATTCCTCCCATTTTCTTTTTCCCAAGGATTGCTTTAGCTATTCGTGGGGGCTTATTGTTCCATATGAATTTCAGGAGCGCTTGCTCCATTTCTTTGAAGAATGTCAAGGGTATCCCTATAGGGATCGCATTGAATTTGTACAATGCTTTGGGGAGAATTGCCATTTTGACAATATTAATTCTTCCAATCCATGAGCAGGGGATGTCTTTCCATTTCCTCGTGTCCTCTTTTATTTCCTGAAGTAGTGTTTTATAGTTTTCATTATACAAGTCCTTTACCTCCTTTGTCAAGCTGATTCCGAGGTATTTGATTTTATGAGGCGCAATTGTGAACGGGATTGCTTTTCTCAGGTCACTTTCTTCTCTCTCATTATTTGCATATAGGAGAGCCATGGACTTTTGGGTATTGATTCTATAGCCAGCAACTTTACTATACGAGTCTATTGTTTCTAGGAGTTTCTTGGTAGAGGTTTTAGGGTTCTCTAGGTATAGTATCATATCATCTGCGAATAGTGAGAGCTTGATTTCTTCCTTTCCTACCTGAATGCCCTCAATGTCTTTTTCTTGCCTAATCGCTATTGCAAGTACTTCCAGTACTATATTGAACAGAAGTGGAGAGAGTGGGCATCCTTGTCTCGTCCCTGTTCTCAGAGGGAAGGCTCTTAGTTTTTCCCCATTGAGGATAATGCTTGCCATAGGCTTGTGATAAATGGCTTTGACAATATTGAGGAAGGTCCTTTCTATACCCATTTTGGCAAGTGTTTTCATCATAAATGGATGCTGGATCTTGTCAAATGCTTTCTCTGCATCTATTGATATGATTATATGATTTTTATCTTTTCTTTTGTTGATATGATGGATTATGTTGATTGATTTCCGGATGTTAAACCATCCTTGCATCCCCGGGATGAATCCCACTTGGTCGTGGTGTATGATCTTTTTGATGAGTTGTTGAATTCTATTTGCTAATATTTTGTTGAGAATCTTCACATCTGTGTTCATCAGGGATATTGGCCTGTAGTTTTCTTTTTTTGTGGTGTCTTTGTTTGCTTTTGATATTAGGGAGATAGGAGCCTCATAGAAACTGTTAGGGAGGGTTTCTGTTTCTTCAATTTCCTGGAAGAGCTTGAGAAGGACTGGCAAAAGGTCCTCTTTAAATGTTTGGAAGAACTCGTTAGTGAATCCGTCTGGACCTGGGCTTTTGTTTTTGGGAAGACTTTTGATTACCATTTCAATTTCCTTGATGTTAATTGGACTATTCAGGTACTCCAGGTCTTCTTGGTTCAGCCTTGGGAGATTATAGGAGTCGAGGAATTTATCCATTTCTTCTAGGTTCTCTTGTTTTGCCCACCTTCACCTTTTCAGGCATTTATAACATAATGCCATGGATGAGAAAGCTTAAAAACAACAAAAATTCATTTTTCACAGTCCTGAACTCTGGCAAATAAAAGATCAAGACACCAGCATCATAATTATCCACAGGACCATCCCCTGGGTTCATAGTTGATACCTTCTTACTGTGTTCACCGATGGATGAAGGAGGTTTAGGGATCTCTGTTTAGGGACTTTCTTTCATAAATAAATAATACCATTCATTAGCATTCCATCCTGATATAAGTAGTCATCTTCATCCTAATACCATAATCTTTAAGAGTTAAGATTTCAGCTATGAAACTGAAGGAAATCCATTAAGATAATAGCAATTCCTTATTGGAGTAATCAAATATCTGGGAGATTAAGGAATGAATTTCAATAAATTTGTACAAGTCTCAACTGAATTCTAGGATATTCCAGAGTCATGGACATATCTCCCATCTTCGAGAGGGTACCTATTAAGGAACTCATTTCTATGGAAAGGAAATTGCCATTGAGAGTGCTACCTAGAACTGAAGAAAGGGTGGAAATTATAATTTCCAGAGGGTTGTATTCAAGTCTAAGCACAAAAGGAACCAAATGCAAAGCCAGAGAGAAAGCATGACAGTTAAAAAGGGCACGACTGTAGCTGAGGTCGGTGCCACAAGACAGGTCTGAATGCACTATGTGCTGGTGCAGTAAAAGGAATAAGAGAAGATTCCATCTTTTACTGCTTTTCTGAGCATCTCATGGTGGTCTGACTACTGACATTTCATTTCAGCATAAAACAGGTGTGCTGTGTTAATAGTGTTTCCTGCAATGCCTATCTCATTTTCTTAATAACCACCATATCAATAAGGGACCTTAGTAAAAAATTGTAAAAACACCACTTTTGGATAAGAAATGATGTGAATATTGGGCCAGTACTTTCTTCCCGTGCCATTATACAAATAGACACTATTGGGGTTATTAGCATACAATACATACTATTTGGACACAAATCTAGTAAATTATTTCCAAGATTGCAGGAGATTAATTAGCCTTTTCTACTACATATTGAAATCAGACTACAATTCATATCTACTCTATGATATCAAGGCCTTCACTAAAATATCAAGGCAAAGAAGTTCTCCTTGAGATTACATTTGAATTTGAAATCAAACATGCCTGCAGACACTCAAGCAGGAGCTACTGCCTTCATCAAGCATGGCACAACAGAAAATCTCTCATTTTATCGTTTCTCCCATGAAAAAGGAAAACTGCAGGCACTTAGCTCAGGCCCCAAAGTGCACAGCTAAGGAACACCTGGCACTATGAATAAATTGCAAAATCTATCTGGTTTTCTAAAAAAATTTTTTTCATTAGATGGTGCACTTCCAAATGTATGCTGATAGCAACTGCTTTGCTAAAGACCAACCGTGCTCATTACCAGGCAGTGTAAGAGCCCAAGGGAAGAGACTGAATTGGTTTTTCAAACCATTGACAGTCTCTAGAAAGTCTGCAATGTTTGCTCTTTAAAATTAAACATCTGGTTGAAAGATCTGTTATTTTATGATTTTTATAACAACTCAAAAGTCACGTTTAATTTCATTCTCTCTTCATCAGAGTTTCAAGTAACTTTGCTTTTTGATCACTAGAGTTCCATAAGCCTTGGGCTCAGAATGAGAAAAGGAAAACTCTTCCCTAAGATTATTCATGGTCAGTTCAGTCCTTATCTTAGAAAATTCCTGCTAGGGAGCAAAACGAGCTAGTTATGGTTTTCCTTCCAACAGTATGTGGCAGTTGAGCGTGACTGTGGGTTTATAGTGCCTCCAAAGATTAAAAACAATCCCACTTAAAATGTTCAAATCAAATCCACAAGCAACCTAATGAGCTGTGAATGTAAATGTAAATGCTTTACTAAGTGAGCACCCATAAAAGAATTATGTGCCCTAAGTAATTATGTGCAGATGCTGATTCTCAGGAGTTCAGTTTGGGATATTTCTCAGCAACAGGGTGTCTTATGTTTATTCCTTACTGTCAAATCCAATATTAAGGGAATCCACCTAGTTTTTAAAACAGAATGCAAGCTGCATCTATTCAAAATCTCATCTCCTTAATATCCTTTATTTCACCACCTGCCTTCACCACCCAATTAAGAATCTTCCACAGAGAAAGTAGTCATTTGGGCATGTGAAGTTCGACCTCAGAGCCCAGTCTGCACAACGTTGGAGATTAGAAATAGAAAACATATACTATTTGAACACTGCATTATCATCATGATGATGGTGGTGGTGGTGGTGGTGGTGGGAAACAGTGCCCATAATAAAAAAAAAAAGTTGTTATATTACCAGAGTTGGCATTCCACAATTTAAACTTCCTTCCCATTGACCTTCATTGCCATACTCTCTGCTTAATTACAAGTTACTTTTTGTTCTTTTCCCAAGCAAATAATAATCATCTATATCTCTTTTACTTCCATAAAAATTCATATTAGGAATATTTCCCAATACCTCTTAACCAAATATTTTAACTTTAAAAAGTAATTGATTCTCCTTTCAATCTATACAATTTACATCTCTTTAATCAGTATATATATATATATGTATGTATATACATATATATAAAACATCTGAAGGTAAAAAAGAGGCTTTTTTTTTTTGCTTTTTGGGTCACACCCGGCAATGCACAGGGGTCATTCCTGGCTCATGCACAAAGAGGCTTTTCTTTGTTAAGTTATTCTACTCCTCAAGCTGAACAGTCCTCATCCCCTGGGAAACTAGATCAGAAATTATGTTTACCTTGCTATGAAGAATTCTCCTACACTAGCAAATTTAATGAGCTTTCATAAACAAAGCCAAAAATCTACTTCCTGGTTATTAATTCAATCAGACTTACTGAAGGATCCCTGGTTTTTATGTTTCTTTCAAAGGTCCTGCCAAATCCTTTAACTCTAATGGATGCCCACAAAACTCCTTACTATAAGAATTTAAAAGAGGATCACAATTGTTCATAATATCAATCACTAAGCTATTCTTTTGGACTTAAATAACGCCTTTGTGACAGAGATTGGATCATTCTGCTCTGGAAATTTCAAGTAGTTACTTCACTTAGTACACACATACACCATGGACAGAGAGGTTCTATATTTCATCCTCCCCCACATGAACTCCGATTATAATCATAAGAAGTCCCATTGTGCTTCATTAATATTTCGTTTTCTAAAGAAAATTGAGATATTACAGTTCTTCCTCCCAAGGAGACATGACAAGTGTGAAGGTAGTCATATTAACAATCTGAGCAGTATTCAACCTTCTAGAATTCCAAATGCTATTTAAACTGATAAAAGCAACTCTTTCAAAATTATTACCATTATTGATAAAGACCTGACTTGTTCAGGCATTACCTTTAATATCAGCTTCCTATGGCATTCCAAATAAAGTCCAAATCTTATATTTGTAGCAAAGGTGTGATGCAAAATAACTCCTAACTAATATGGATTCTCAATATTCTATATTTTTTCCTCCTGAAAATGAATCTATTGGTCAATGATTGATCTATAGTCCACAAAAGACAAAAATTCTTTCTTTGTTGAAAAATAACAATGTGTTTCTGCCTTTAAAGCTTGACTTACATTTGCTTTTATACCAACAGACCTTTCACAAAGCATTCTACGCTCTTAATATCTCACTTTTCTTCTTTTTTTTCAGTTTCTTCTAGAACTTTCCTGAGCACACAACCCATTATACACATTCTACTAACTAAATCAATGTACTTAATTATACAAAGGGCTATAAAACTGACCTACCACATTTTACCATATAATCATTGTAACCCTTTTTTTGATCCAAAAAAATTATTTATCATCTTTTATTGTATAATAGTTGCATAGCATAATTCCATTCATGATGTTGCTTTAAAAAGTAAATAGAGCAGCATCAGAGCAGTATTCACCAGTGGGCAACTGATGTGCATTTGTTCTCTCCACTCTGTGAGTCATAGGATTAGAATTCTGAGTACATGCACGTTGCCAGTATTTGTAAACCCTTTAAAGACCACTTGTACCATGAGACAATGATAAGTGATGATCATTAACTGACCCCTACAGAAAATATCGAGTGTTTGTCCCTGGAACTGTAACGCACATAAGTAATAAAGAGTTGGGAGCTTTTACTACAATAAACATTCTACAAAAGCTTCAAAATGACAAGAATTTCAGATGTACTGGATGCATCTGAAGATAATGCACTGTGGCAGACCTACAGTGTAAACACACCTTATATGAGTGGCCCTGAAGATGATGCATCAGATCACAAAACAGAAATAGAATCTTCTGACATGGGAGATTAAATTTTATAAGTCAATATTTTGCAATGCTATAGTAAATTTTGTTCAGTGTAATATTTTTATTCTAATGCACAAATTGATAACAGCTAATGTATTAACTTTTTTCACACCAAAAATATATTCACTAAACTCTCACAAAGAAATGATGTGCATCAATTAGAATTATTACATTTTAACATATTTTCATAATATTCCATACATCCCAATATTATTGTACCAGTATATCAATAAACTATTTTAAGTAATATCATCACAATAATTTAAAGTTTTACATAATGGCTCTACCCTCATCTTTTTGCTTATAAAAAGCTGGCATAAAATCTGCAGTGATTATGTGGTGACATATAATCAGTTCAGCCACTTGCTCACTATATGAACCAGAGAAATTCAGTAAGCTTGTCTAAGACTAGCTTCTCTCCATAGAAAATAAAGGGTTCAAAATTAATCCATTCCAGTTCTGATTCAATATTCACTGGACCTTATAAACTTTCAGTTATCATCCATGAGAAAAATTTCCAAAGCGCTGCATGACCTCTTATAGTCTAGCCCACCGTTGTACCTAAAGCAGCATACATGTGTTTAGTTTTAACATACTTGCTTTTATTCTCTTATATACATCTTCCATCCCTCTCAGAGAGCCCAGCAAGCTATCGAGTGTATCCCTCCCGCATGGCAGAGCCTGGCAAGCTTCCCGTGTTGTATACAATATGCCAAAGACAGTATCAATAATTGGTCTCATTCCCCCGACTCTGAAAGAACCTCCAATACGGCACTGTTGGGAAGGACAAGTAAGCAGAGGCTGCTAAAATCTCATGGCTAGGATGAATGGAGACGTTACTGGCGCCTGCTTGAGCAAATCAATGAACAACGGGATGACAGTGATACAGTGATACAGTAAACAAAGAAATTAAAGCATACCCAACATGTGTCATGCAATATTTGGAACCTGTTCACATACTGAGAAGTATTTGTTGTTTATCTAACATTCTAATTGTCCTGGTTATTGTGTCTCTTAGATGTTTGTGTCTATTAGATGTTAATCCATGTTCTGTGATCACCCATTAGCTTCAGCTCTCTGGACACAGTAGGTCTGTTTGACCTACACACTCAAGTTTTCTGACACAGTGCCATATATATAGTGTGTTCTCAAATGCTTCATGATAAATGGACACCAATTCCCTCAAGAACCACAGAGTAAAAGTTCATAAAAAAGTGTTTTTCCCTCTTCTTACATTAATTTAAAACACACACACACATACACAGAGAGAGAGAGCACCTAAATTAAGTTCTTCCTTTCCAATTGCCTTACTTCCACCAGCCACTGTCTCCCCTTAAACAGATGCTCTGCAAACAAGCCATAAAACGCTCAGTAACCAGTCCCTTATCGGTTGCCCTTCCTCCAGCTATATGCACACGGGAGCAAAAACAGTTTCTTTATTACTTGTGCTCCGCTTGTTTCAGCAACCACATATCTGCTTCTTATAAAATACAGCCTATCTCCACGATTCTTTCTGCTTAGTCAAATGGCATGTCCTATTTTTGCATACCTCAAAATGAGTGCATCTCTCCTAAAGGAAAAAAATACCATTGCTTTATCTTGTCTGCTTACTTTGTAATATTAAGATTTGTGGGGGTGTTAACAGAATTGAATGGAAAGAAGACATCAACAGTAAGTTAGGAGAGTTGCAAGTGCTCGGTGCAAAGCAGCTGGATTAAAAACAGACCCAGAATAGGAAACTGGAACTGGGTGTTACCATTGGCTCTGCCATTACCTCAGGTTTCTCAGATGAGAAGTGTCCGTGCTGAGAATTTGTAAGGTCCTTTCAACCTTAATGTTTTATGGCATTAAGAAAGATTTACACTGAGACCAACTGAAGATTTAAATTTGATTCAAAGAAATGAGATAAATACCTCATTTACAGCAAATCATTCTGATGTATAATGAATACTGCTTTCTCTGAAAGTATAATGGAAAAGTGCCACAAAATCACCCAAATCATTTATTTATCTCAGCAATAGCACTGCACGAAAGAGCAGAGACTCTAACTATATACTTGTTTCTCTCTTGTTTTGAACCAAGGCTGATTTATGGCAATGAAAAGGATCCAGATAGAATGGAAGAAACTGAGGCAGGAGAAAAAAAGACCAGGTTACTTGGTTGTAGCCAGGGATGTTTCTTTTGAATTTGACAATTCATAGTAGATCAACTGGTTTCCTAGACAACCCAATTCTCTGTACTTATGAGTATTCCCTGCATAGCAACATATATCTGCTGCAAGAAGACAAATAGAGACCAAGAGATAAACAGGATTTGAAAATTGCCAATCAAAATATTCTTAATAGAGTGAAAAGATAGCACAGTGGGTAGAGTTTGCCTTGCAAGTAGCTAACCCAGGTTCAATCCCCAGCACCTCATATGATCCCCTGAGCCTGACACAAATAAGTGATCCCTGAACACAAAGTCAGAAGTAAGCCCTGAATACTGCCAAGTATAACCCCCTGCACCCAAAAAAAAAAAAATCCTTAGCAACATTTTCTCTGTCTATACCAAGGAAGATAGTTATAAAATAATCAGAGAGAGAACACTGTCCTTGCTCACCAAACATATTATTAATGCATATGTTAGGTAAGTACACAATAAACAAAATGACTGAATAAGGGGTCAGAGAGATAGTACAGAGTTAAGGTACCAGTCTTGCATGGAACTAACCCAGGCTCAATTCCTGACATCATATCCCCCTGAATGTCACCAAGGAGGCCTGGAAGAAGCTCTGAAAGACCTGAGCAACACTCACCTCTGTGCCTTCATATTGAACTACTGGCCCAGCTGGCTGAAAATTGACAGAACAGTGGGTGACAAATCACCAGAAGGGGCCCTAGGGTGTCCTGAGGTCCTCAGCACTTCTTGTGAACCACCAAAATAAGTATATTTAAATAACTGAATATAGGGCCAGGGTGATAATACAGCAATTGATCAGAAGATTGCCTTGGACTTTGACAAATCCAATTTGATCCTTTAAACCACATGTGATGTTCCCAACACCCCCATCATTCAATGCAAGTAGTGATGACTCCAGGGCACAGGGCCAGGTTTAAGCCCTGATAACAGCCATCTGTGGCCTGCAAGCCCCAAAATCAAATAACTGAATGAATGGTAGAAAATTTAACTTCCTCGTTCAGATATTTGAGGATATATGGATGTAGGAGAAAAAAATGTTGCTTTTCACTTCAGTACTCTGGGAAAAAAACACATTAATGGAACAGCACTTGGCAAACTCTCACAGATATTAGAGTTTTCAAATAAGCATTTTATGAAGTGAGAATCAATAGGTTCTCACAGCTCTCCAGAGAAGCTGTATGTCATCATCAGCTAAATATCCACTGTTATTGTTTTCCCCACTGAGCATTTGGTAAAATACATTCAATTCTCTTGCAGTTATAATGGCATCATTAAATGGCATACAAGGACCTCTGGGAGCCACACAGTCCACCCCTTACCCCCCAGAAAAATTCACACTTAAACTGTTTTAAAAAACAGTCATGTCAAATTCTAGCCTAAAATATTCCTCAGTAGAGAGTGGGGAAAATCTCAAAAAAACCCACATAGAAGAACTACATGGACTCTAAGATGATTCAAATGGAAAAAAAATTATGAAGTAAAATCCTCAGTATATTCTGGAGTTCTTTCATAGCCAAAGATTCCCTGAACTTGCAGTTCCAAATATGTGTTCCGTAGATGTTAGTAAGTATTCAACCAAGAAAGATTTTATGAGCAAATAGGATTAAGAAACATTGGTTTAAGCAAAATCAAATAGATTTCTTTTATACAGGAACTTCTCAGAATCCATAAAACAATATATCTCCCTTTTATATAGATTTGATTTTATTCTCTGTAACATTTTGATATTGAAGTGATTCTTGCCTACTAACTGCAGATATCACCATTGTTCCCACCTTACCATGTTATCCTAGTCAGATTTCAGATCTCAGAGCAAGCTTCTCTCCCTCAGGAATATTTTCCTTTACCCTGTGGAGTTGAAAGATGGAAATAAAGATGATCTGAATCTTTTGAAACCAGAAAATCTGGGTGGTTTTACTCCCTGCTTCCTTGGAAGGCCTATTTTCTCATTTATAATCAGAAAGATAAGCTGGCAAATAACTCTCAAATGCAGCTTATCTGAACTCGGGGAAACAGCATCTTGCTAACACATATCTCAGCCTCTAGTATTGCTTAAGTCCAAACATTAAACCTTGTAAGCATAGTCTGTTGAGAAATAGTGATTTGAATCAGAACAAGAAAGGAGTCAGAAGGCACTTTGCAAACAATAGCCAAAAAGTAAGTGCAGCCCACTGTTTTATATAGTCTACAAGAAGAATTCTTTGCTTTTGTTAGTAGTTGGGAAAAAAATAAGATGAACACTATTTTTTGATATTGAAAAATTGCATGAGATTCAAATTTCAAGATCTATAAATAGTTTTATTGGAACACAGCCATGCTCCATGCTCGTTTATTAATGTATTGTCTACGATTGCTTTTCATTCTACAACAGTCAAATTTTGTAGTTGAATCAAAGACCATTTGGTTTGAAAAGAAAACAAATCCAAAAAATTATTGTCTATCTCCTTACAGGAAAAAAATTGCTAGCCTTTACTTGACAGTGTGTTCTCCTTACACTGTAAACGTCTCGTATGTGAAAAAGATCTCAAATAAAAAATTCACAAATTAAAATCCACAGAACCTGGCACAGAGTAGCTCTTAACTCAATATCCGCTGAGAAGTGAAGAAGTAAACACCTCCTGAAACTGTATTCCACAAATCCCACTATTGGGAACTATGCAACATTTTCCAGCTGGTAGGCAGAGTTAAAGACAGAAAAGAGACTTTGCTTACAGAACATTTCACAAAAAATTACAATTATTAAAGGAATAAAAATTAACAAAAGAATGATTTTAAAAATTATTTTAAGACTTCTCAACCATGAAGAATCTGAAGAAACTATATGAAGAATCGTAAGAGGAACTCATTAGAATCGACTAGGCATCTTCTAAAAAACCTCAAGGAACTTGGAACTAGCCCGAAAAGAGCTGGAGCCTGGAGCTAGGGGAGGAATAAGAAGCTATGACAAAGGAAGAGAAGACAAAACAGGACCATGAAGAAATCCCTCTGAGATACAATTTATAAGAAATATAAGTGATTCAATGAAAAACAGAAAAATCTCCTCTGGACACCCCTTTTATTTATGACGGTCCAATAGTAACGCTGCTCGGTGTGGCAAGGGTCTGGCTGGAAAGCTGTCTATACATAGCAATCCTAAAGAAAGAATGATGTGATTTCTTCACAGTCTGGAAACTGCCCTCTGACTCCTTTCTTGTTCTGATTTATTTTTTTTTATCTTCAAAAATATATTTTAATATGTATAATATTGAATCCAACCATTTCTCATCACCACAATTTTTATTTCTCTAATATTTTTCTGACTATACTACTGTAAAAACTATCTTTTCTTCTTGACCATTCTATCTTTTTTTTTAATTTATTTATTTTTAATTAGAGAATCACCGTGAGGGTACAGTTACAGATTTATACACTTTTGTGCTTATACTTCCCTCATACAAAGTTCGGGAACCCATCCCTTCACCAGTGCCCATTCTCCACCACCCGTAAACCCAGCATCCCTCCCACCCTCCCCAATCCCATCTCCCCCCGGACCCCACCCTGCCACTGTGGCAGGGCATTCCCTTCTGTTCTCTCTCTCTAATTAGCTGTTGAGGTTTGCAAGAAAAGTGTTGAGTGGCCACTGTGCTCAGTCTCTAGCCCTCATTCAGCCTGCAACTCCCTTCCCCCGCATGGCCTTCGACTACATTATAGTTGGTGATTGCTTCTCTGAGTTGCCCTTTCCCCAGAACGTGAGGCCAGCCTCGAAGCCATGGAGTCAACCTCCTGGTACTTATTTCTAGAGTTCTTGGGTGTTAGTCTCCCACTCTGTTACCCTATATACCATAGATGAGTGAAATCTTTCTATGTCTGTCTCTCTCTTTCTGACTCATTTCACTCAGCATGAAAATTTTCATGCCCATCCACTTAACTACAAAATTCTTGACCTCCTTTTTTCTAACAGCTGCATAGTATTCCATTGTATAGATGTACCAAAGTTTCCTCAACCAGTCATCCGTTCTGGGGCATTCGGGTTTTTTCCAGATTCTGGCTATTGTAAACAGTGCTGCGATGAACATACATGTGCAGATGTCGTTTCGATTATACTTTTTTGCCTCTCTGGGATATATTCCCAGCAGTGGTATTGCTGGGTCAAATGGGAGTTCAATATCTAATTTTTTGAGAATCGTCCAAATTGTTTTCCAGAAGGGCTGAACCAGTCGGCATTCGCAACAGCAGTGAAGAAGGGTCCCTTTCTCCCCACATCCTCTCCAACAGCAGTTGCTTTTGTTCTTTTGGATGTGTGCTAGTCTCTGTGGTGTGAGGTGGTATCTCATGGTTGTTTTGATCTGCATCTCTCTGATGATTAGTGATGCAGAGCACTTTTTCATGTGCCTTTTGGCCATTCGTATTTCTTCCTTGGTAAAGTTTCTGTTCATTTCTTTGCCCCATTTTTTGATGGGGTTGGATATTTTCTTCTTGTAGAGTTCAACCAGTGCTTTATATACCATTGATATCAACCCCTTATCTGATGGGTATTGTGTAAATATCCTTTCCCATTCTGTGGATAGTCTTTGGATTCTGGTCACTGTATCTTTTGCGGTGCAGAAGCTTTTTAGTTTAATGTAGTCCCATTTGTTGATCTCTGTTTTTACTAGATTGCTTAGTTCCGTGTCACCTTTGAAGATACCTTTATCTTCAATATCGTGGAGGGTTTCGCCGACCTTGTCTTCAATGTACCTTATGGTTTGTGGTCTAATGTTGAGGTCTTTAATCCATTTTGTTCTGACTTTTGTGCATGGTGTCAGGTCAAGGTCTAAACCCATTTTTTTGCATGTGGTTGTCCAGTTGTGCCAGCACCATTTGTTAAAGAGGCTTTCCTTGCTCCATTTCACATCTCTTGCTACCTTATCAAAGATTAGATGATCATACATTTGAGATTGTGTGTAGGGATATTCCACCCTGTTCCATTGGTCTACAGCTCTGCCTTTGTTCCAGTACCATGCTGTTTTCATTGTTACTGCTTTGTAGTAAAGCTTGAGGTTGGGGAGGGTGATGCCTCCCATTGTCTTTTTCCCAAGAATTTTTTTAGCTATCCTTGGACGTTTGTTATTCCATATGAATTTTAGGATTGCTTGATCCATTTCTTTGAAGAATGTCATGGGTATCCTTATAGGGATCGCGTTGAATCTGTATAATGCTTTAGGGAGTATTGCCATTTTGACAACATTGATTCTCCCTATCCACGAGCAGGGTATATGTTTCCATTTCCTCATGTCCTCTTTGATTTCATGGAGTAGAGTTATATAGTTTTCTTTGTAGAGGTCCTTTACTTCTTTAGTTAAGCTGATTCCGAGGTACTTGATTTTCTGGGGCACGATTGTGAATGGGATTGCTTTTTTCATGTCCCTTTCCTCTGCCTCATTGTTTGCATATATGAAGGCCATGGATTTTTGGGTATTGATTTTGTAGCCTGCAACTTTACTGTATAAGTCTATTGTTTCTAAGAGTTTCTTAGTAGAGGTTTTAGGCTTCTCTAGATATAGTATCGTGTCGTCTGCAAATAGTGAGAGTTTGATTTCTTCCTTTCCTATCTGGATGCCCTTAATCTCTTTTTCTTGTCTAATAGCTATCGCAAGTACTTCCAGTACTATATTGAAGAGGAGTGGTGAGAGTGGGCATCCTTGTCTTGTGCCTGATCTCAGAGGAAAGGCCCTTAGTTTTTCCCCATTGAGGATAATGCTTGCCGTAGGCTTGTGATAGATGGCTTCGACTATCTTGAGGAAAGTTCCTCCAAACCCCATTTTGGCGAGGGTTTTCATCATGAAAGGATGTTGGATCTTGTCAAATGCTTTCTCTGCATCTATTGATATGATCATATGGTTTTTATCTTTCCTTTTGTTGATATGCTGGATTATGTTGATTGATTTCCGAATGTTAAACCATCCTTGCATCCCTGGGATGAATCCCACTTGGTCGTGATGTATGATCTTTTTGATGAGTTGTTGGATCCTATTTGCTAGTATTTTGTTGAGGATCTTCGCATCTGTGTTCATCAGGGAAATTGGTCTGTAATTTTCTTTCTTAGTGATGTCTTTGTTTGCTTTTGGTATTAGGGAGATATGTGCTTCATAGAAACTGTTTGGGAGAGTTCTTGTTTTTTCAACTTCCTGGAAAAGTTTGAGGAAAACAGGCAATAGGTCTTCTTTAAATGTTTGGAAGAATTCGCCAGTGAAACCATCTGGGCCTGGGCTTTTGTTTTTGGGGAGGTTTTTGATTACAGTTTCAATTTCCTTAACATTGATGGGTCTATTCAGGTATTCCAGGTCTTCTTTCTTCAGTGTTGGGAGATTGTAGGAATCAAGGAATCCATCCATTTCTTTTAGGTTCTCCTTTTTTGTGGCGTAAAGACCTTCAAAGTAGTCTCTAATGATCTTTTGAGTCTCACTGGTTTCTCTTATGATGTCCCCCTTTTCATTTCTGATTCGATTTATTAGAGTTTTCTCTCTTTCTTTCTTTGTGAGTCTTGCTAGCGGTTTATCAATCTTATTTATTTTCTCAAAGAACCAACTCTTTGTTTCATTGATCTTTCGGATTGTTTTTTTGGTTTCCATGTCATTAATTTCTGCTCTAATTTTTATTATTTCTTTCCTTCGGTCTGGTTTGGGTTCCTTTTTCTGGTCCTTTTCTAAGGTCTTGAGTCGTGAAGTCAAGCTATCTATGTGGGTCCTTTCTTCCTTCCTGAGGAAAGCTTGGAGAGCTATAAATTTTCCCCTTAACACGGCTTTAGCTGCGTCCCATAGGTTTTGGTAGCTCGTGTCTTCATTCTTATTTGTTTCTAAGTATCTTTTGATTTCTTCCTTGATTTCCTTCCTGACCCACTCATTGTTCAAAATTGAATTGTTTAATTTCCAGGTGTTTGATTTGATTTTCCGTATTTGTGAGTGGTTAGCTTCTATCTTCAGCGCATCATGGTCTGAAAAGATGGTTGATACAATTTCTATTTTTCCGATTCTATTGAGGTATGTTCTGCGGCCCAGTACATGGTCTATTTTAAAAAATGTTCCGTGTGCACTGGAAAAGAATGTGTATTCTTTCTTTTTGGGGTGTAAGGCCCTGTATAGGTCTATTAGGCCTCTCTCTTCAGTTTCTTCTTTCAGAGTCAGTGTTTCCTTGTTGAGTTTTGTTCTTGTGGATCTATCTAGAGGCGATAAGGCCGTATTGAAGTCTCCGACTACAATTGTGCTGTTAGTGATGTCCTCTTTGAAGTCTGTTAGGAGTTGTTTTAAATATTTAACCGGTCGTTCGTTAGGAGTGTATACGTTTAAGAGTGTGATTTCTTCCTGTTGTACATATCCCTTGATAAACAGAAAATGACCTTCGCTTTCCCTTTTGATCTTTTTCATCCTGAAATTTATGTTGTCGGATACCAGGATGGCCACTCCAGCTTTTTTAAGGGGGTTGTTTGCTTGCAGGATTGTTTTCCATCCTTTGACTTTGAGTCTATGTTTACTCTGTTTGTTCAGGTGTGTTTCTTGCAGGCAACAGAATGTTGGGTTTAATTTCCGGATCCATTTTGCCACTCTGTGTCTCTTGATGGGTGCATTTAGGCAATTGACATTGAGAGAGATTATTGTGATGGGGTTTTGTGTCATCTTTCTTTGGGATTTGTTGTTCTTATGGGGCTCCTCCTTGTCTTACAGTAGCCCCTTTAGACCTTCCTTCAAGATTGGTTTTGAGTCTATGAAGTTCCTTACCTGTTGTTTATCCGAGAAATAGTGTATGGTTCCTTCGAGTTTGAGTGAGAGTTTAGCCGGATAAAGTATTCTTGGTGAGGCATTCATTTCGTTGAGTTTTTTCACTATGTCCCACCATTGTCTTCGGGCTCGGAGGGTTTCTTCTGACAGATCGGCCGTAAATCTAAGGGGTGCTCCTTTGTATGTGATTTCCTTCCTTGACCTTGCTGCTTGCAGAATTGTGTCTCTATCCATGATATCCGTCATTCTGACTATGATATGCCTTGGGGTCTTTTTATTCGGGTCTCTTTTTGCTGGTACTCTTCGGTACTCCTTGTATCTGGATGCCTGCCTTCTCCAGCTCTGGGAATTTCTTAGCAATGATGTCTTTGACTGTGTTTTTTTCATTGGGGTTACTTCCCCGTGGTTCTGGTACTCCAATGATTCTTATGTTGTTCCTCTTGAAGTCATCTCCCAGGGCTCTGATTCGCTCTATAGCCATTTTGAGGTCTTAGGCCATGATTTGTTGTTGTCTATAAGCCTTCTGCAGCTCATCTTCCAGATTGCTGATTCTGTCTTCGGCTATAGTCATTCTACTGTTGAGGGCATCTAGTGAGATTTTTATTTCATCTACCGATTCCTTTATTTGTGACACTTCCGTTCGAAGGTTTGAAATTTCCGCTCTTATTTCTTCCTTGATTTTCTTGGAGGACCGTTCCAGCGCTTCATACATCTCCTCCCTTAATTTATTGGATGTCTGTTCCATATTTGCTTGGAGTAGGTCGACTCTCCTCCAGATTTCCTCTCTGAATTGTTTATCTGAGAGGTCGTAGATGTGAGTAGCCCCTGTTGAGGTTTCTGGTATCTTTTCTTCCCCCTCTCTTCTCAGAGGGGATTTTCGCTGCTTCTTCATATTGTTACAAAAGTATAGAGTTGGAACTTTGTAAGTATTTATTCCTCTTCCTTCTTGTGGGAAGAAGGGGCTCCGATTGTGCTAAACTTCCCTTATTCACTGACAGCTTTTATAGTGTCAGCCTAAGCTAATGGCTATTTTGCATAAGTGTTTGAGATCGTAAAAGTGAATTTTCAAAGAAATACACAGTACCGATTGAGCTGAGGGAGCAAAGAATAACTGCGGTCGCGTTAGCGGCCGCAGCTCCGAGAGTAGGCCACGCCCACTTTGAGACCATGCCCACTAAGACACAGGCCACGCCCCCAGTGTCTTCGTGTTGAGGGGGGGGACGGAAGGGCGTGGCCGAGGGATGGTCCTCGTACCTGAAGGACGTGCGCAGTTACAGAGCCGGTTCGGGAGACGGGGTGCACAGGGCGGGCTGGGGGTGGCTTCAGAAACTCGGGGGATGCAGACCTCTTGTTCTGATTTAAATCACTACTTTTCTCATCACACTCTATTTACAAAGTTTAATGTTTGGACTTAAGCAATACTAGAGGCTGAGATATGTGTCTGCAAGAGGTTGTTTCCCAGAGTTCAGACCAGCTGCATTTGATAGTTATTTGCCAGCTTATCTTTCTGATTATGACCAAGAAAATAGGCCTTCCAAGGCAGCAGGGAGTAAAATCACCAAGCTTTTCTGGTTTCAAAAGATTCAGATCATTTTTATTTTCTCACCAACAAGAGTATTTCTCTTCACTGATTCCATACTGCAAAAAAGTTTTATGGGTGCCTACATGTACCAGACATGATTAACCTTAATCTTAAATTAAATTAATTAACATTTTAATATTTAGATGCTAAATATTAAATTATGTAAGTGGGTGAAAAGCTTGGACACAAATGAAGTAGGAAAATAGTGATTATAACCTGTTTTAAATGCTGCTCTTATGTCTCTCTGTAACTTCATCCAGGGTTTATCTAAGAACACCATTTTTTGGAAGTTAGATCTGATGTCAAATTGTTTAGTTTTTCCTTCAATTGCTCTTGAGACTCTGAATTATTGTTTCCTGCACATTATTATGTACTTTTCCTTTTCGTTTAAAGTAAAAAAAAATACTCTATTTAAACTTGGTGTAGGACACAGAGGAAGTTAACTTAACCCAAATATTCACACAAATCACTGGCTAATAAATAGCTGCCTCCAAACTTTGATGAGCACTGTAAAGGAAAACTATAAGGCACTGTGTATTTGTATACCAGCAGATACAACTTAATCAGAGTTCATGGAGGAATTCTGAAAGCTGTGATAGTACAGCTATGATTTTTAAAATGAAAAAGTTTTTGCAAGCATCCAATCCTTTCTCCCCACCAAAAAAAATAGTGTTAAACTTGAAATTCTGTTGGATTTTTACCTAGAAATTTTTAATCATTTGGTGAGCTTCATCTGAACTTAACTATAAACTAGGCATCACTAAAATATACTAACTGCAATGCTCCACGTTTTTAATGTTCATAATTAGTTTCTTTCACATAATACCACAGTCAAAAGTGATTGGTAGAAAATTTCCCAATATTTTTAATTGTTATAGTTTGAATTAGATAATCATATTAATGCCAAAGTATGTTGTATTGTACAAAGTTATTGTACCCACCACCACCAAGTATCAACAACCTCCAACCACTTTCCTATATCACCTCTTGTCCAGTAATTATTCTGTCCATTCCCTCCACCCAATACTGTTTGACCATCAGTATTTTAATTCAAGGTTAAGGATTTATTTATCATTGTTTGGTACTTTCTTTTCTCTTGTTTTGTTGCACTATATTCCATAGATGACTAAGGTCATCCAGGTTTGTCCTCCCTCTGACTTCATTTGCTTTGCATGATTCCCTGCAGTTTCATTAATTTGTAGTGAATTGCATAGCTTCATGTTCTTCAAGATGCATAGTAGCACTGTAGCACTGTCGTCCCTTTGTTCATCGATTTCCTCGAGCAGACACCAGTAATGTCTTCATTGTGAGACTTGTTTCTACTGTTTTTGACATATTGAATATGCCACAAGTAGCTTGCCAGGCTCTGCCTTGCAGGCAAATACTCTCGGTAACTTGCCAGGCTCTCCGAGAGGGACGGAGGAATCGAACTTGGGTCGGCTGTGTGCAAGGCAAACGCCCTACTTTCTGTGCTATCACTCCAGTCCATATATTCATTTATATAGCACAGCAGTAGGTCATTTGCCTTGCATGCAGCCAACCCGGGTTCGATTCCTCCGCCCCTCTTGGAGAGCCTGGCAAGCTACTGAGAGTATCTCGCCTGCACGGCAGAGCCTGGCAAGCTAACCGTGGCATATTCGATATGCCAAAAACAGTAACAAGAAGTCTCAAAATGGAAACATTACTGGTGCCTGCTCGAGCAAATAGATAAGCAAGAGGATGACAGTGATGACATTGGTATATATATATATATACATATATATGCATATATATAATGTACCATATATATATGCCACACAAGTATGCATATATATATATCCTTTCCCCAGATTTTATTGATAAAGAGAAGTACAATATATCTATTGTATAAATAATAATAAAATTATTATTTGATGCTTGCAAGGCTCCTTCACCATTCCCAATCCTAAAGAGCCAATAAACCCCGCACCAGCATAGTTCCACTGTCCCTTCTCCCCCTTTTTAACTTTCTTTGGTAGAGAATAATTGATTCTTTTTTGATCTGGGCAAAAAGAAAAATTGCAGAATAAGATAGAGGACAAAATTGGTGACTCAGTTTTTCAGGGCAGTTTAGAGGGAAACTAACTAATTTGTTATTTAATCAGATCTAATCCCCAAAGAATGGTACTCTTAGTAAAAACTTGGATGAAATGATGTTCCCACTCAGAGGGACACACAACAGCATTGGAAACATATTATAAGCACTTTTTTTCCCTACTTCAACCTTATCCAAGCTTTTCATCTACTTGTATAATTTGATATTCTTCAGTGGTTTGTTGTACATATGCACAGAATTTTTATAAATTTGTCAGTCATAAATTTCACTGTGCACAACTTTTCTTGACATAATTTAACGTGCTCCCTATTAATTATTTTTAATTGGTAAAGTCAAATGTTATTTTTTCACACTATTAACATAAAGATAATTCCTATTAAAGTTAATAGTTTTCTGAAGCTATTAAACTGAATTTTTCTAATCTATATCTAAAACACATGCATAAAAGATATAATTCAATCAGACTTGCATGGCAATAGAATTATCACACAAAAAGAAGTGGACAGGGGAGTATAGTGGCGCCAGCAGGTCAACCTGTACCTGCGGGGCAAGTGCATCAGCAGCCTGATGGTGACTTTAGACTTCCAGATACCCCAAAATTGCTGCTGTGCCTTTGGCCAGACCCCAATAACTTGGGGCCAAGTTTACCAAGAAATTAAACGTCCAAAAGTTAGATATGTGGGAGACACACCCACAAACCATCTCTGGTTTAGCTATATAGACTCAATTATTGGCTTTATTTCAGAGACCCATAAATCTCAAAAGAGATCAAAAGACGCAGTTAGGGCCTGTAGTGCAGAGGTAGGTGGGAACGAAACCTGTATGAGAGCTCTAGACCCACTTGGATTGGGACTGGGCCTCCTCCCCCAAGATCCCCAGTTTTCCAGTAACTTGGCAGTCACACCCACAAACTGCCCCCGGTGCCATGTAATCTCATCAATGGCAAAGACCCAGGGACTATAAACTAAAACTCCCAAAAGAGAGCGCCACAGAATGTCTTGGCCACGTGCCAGGCTGTCTTCACTGGGGCACCCAAAAGGGGGCAGATGAGAGCCCTCCCTGCCCCAAGGGACCCAGCTCTAGCAGCCAAAAACCTCCACAACCCAACTGCCGCCACGCTCAAGGCCGCTCCCCAGCGTTTGGGCTGAGCCTCTCATATGAGTAAACACATTCCTGGACTGCACAGCCACAAAAGCAGCTGCGCGACACATCATAAAACACTCCCTACCCATTCCCCATAATTACCACACCACATTTGATAGAGTTCAGATAGTAGGCAACAAATCATAGAGGGAAATATATATGCACATATACATATTTTCAGATATATACACCAAAGATGACATCACCCAAACTTTAGCAAGATGTTAGTGATATCCTATAAAATGTCTTAATGGCTCCTGCCAAAATAGAACAATCTTCACACTGTTTCCTATATAAACACTTTTTTGTAAGCATATTCAGTAGTTCTTCATAACAGACAATGCGAAATATATTATTTCAGTTGTGTTTTGGGACAGGGATTGGGGTTTGGGATAGAAACATCCCAAATTTGGTGGTGGGAAGGTGTATGGTGGTAGGATTGGTGTTTGAATATTGAATGTAATCAAACATTTTGAATTAACATAAAATTTTTAAAAAATTTTAAAAAGTAATGTGGAGTTCATGCCCAATTCAATCAGCTTAATCAATGGCTGAATAAATAGCAATGCTCCTACATTATAAAAAACAAAGAAGTGGACATTTGATTGTCAGTGCTCAAGGGTTATTGTATTTAATTTTTATGTGTTCTCTTATTATTCTAACCTAATAATGTGTTTATAAATATGTGTATACATCTGTCACATTCACATTTATATACATATTTATATATATAATATTTCTTTTCACTCACATGAGAGATATGTTTATCACAGATAGCTGATGTCATCACAATGGTGAAATAAGTTATGTCCATAATCAATTTCTATCACCACGCAACCAAATGGCAACGATCATTTAAGGAAAACCTGCTGTTTTCTGTAAAAATGAGTAGGTAATCTGAAGCAACTCCTGGAACACAGAAATCTGGAAAGATAGAAATTTCTTTTTGCTGTTTTGAACAAGTCATATTGGTGCTAAGGTCTGATATACAGCTCTAGGGTCTGTTCTAATAGTTCTAGGGGTCCATGCACAGCAGGGCATTGATCCTGAGCATCCTGCACACAGCACGTGTATAAGCTATCCCTCTTGTCAGGAAGGGCAACATTTGGGAAGTCACTATGTATTGGTTTCTCGTTGTTGGTACAGATACAAAAAAAGTCTTAAGTTCTTGTTTGAAAGTGTTTTTAATCCCCCTCTCAAACTTGAGTGTCAGCCTTGGAAGATAAGGGACTCTAGATTGAAGGTTTTCTTTACTCAGTACATTTAATATACCATTCTTTTCTCTTTTTACCTACAAGATTTCATGTGAGAACCCTTTTGTGAAATTTATGTTTCCCTTGAACTTAAGGTTTAGTTTTTTCTTTTTTTTTTTTTTTGGTTTTTGGGTCACACCTGGCGATGCACAGGGGTTACTCCTGGCTCTGCACTCAGGAATCACTCCTGGTGGTGCTCAGGGGACCATATGGGATGCTGGGATTTGAACCCAGGTTGGCCGCGTGCAAGGCAAACGCCCTACCCGCTATGCTATCACTCCAGCCCAGGTTTAGTTTTTTTCTTACAACTTTATTTAACCATTTTTATTGAATTGTCATGATTTATAATATTAATTACATTTCTCGTGTATACTTCATTCCAATACCGCAACTGTCTCAAAAGAACCAGCTTCCCTCCACTGATGGCCCCTCCTATCATATACCCTCCCCCTTTGTCCATGTAAGCACAGTTCAATAAACAAAACTTCAGTTTGGATGATTTTGGCTATTTACTATTCTATAAATATGCTTTTGGCAGTGACTGGCAATCGGGAGATCTCAGGATGGGGAGGTGTTACCAGCGCGCTCTCGCCCAGACGGACCCAGACTGGCTGCACAGGAACGGCTCCTCTGCTCCTAAAAGACCATGATCCCGGAGGCCTACTAACTACTTTCAGCACCCAGTGGCTTCTTACAGAAATGCCTCTAGATTGTGAACTGAGCAGCAACCTCATGCCACCCTGGGAGGGGAAAGTTTTTTCTCTCTCAGCCTTTTTGTTCCAAGGTGGTGGTGTTGGCAGCAGCGGTGGCTGTGTGCCGACCGCCATCTTATGGAGCCCACTAACCGGAGGTACAAGCTTGCAGTGATGCAACTTCTGGCAGAAATTTCTCTGGACTTAATTACTAAAATATCAGTAATCCAAAACCTCATATGCTCTTCATTCTCAGCAATGAAAAACAAATTATCAAATGATGCCTTTTTAGCAGGTTTGCTTGTTGGGGGGAAATTCCAAATAATAGTAGTGAGCTTTCTGTTGAAATATTGAATGTAATCAAAGTATAGAGAGAGTAAAGTAAAGATCATTAGCCACACAGGTGGGGGTGGGGGTGGGATGGGAGGTATACTGGGGTTCTTGGTGGTGGAACATGTGCACTGGTGAAGGAATGGGGGTTTGATCATTGTATGACTGAGACTTAAACCTGAAAGCTTTGTAACTTTTTTCATGGTGATTCAATAAAAAATATACATATGCTTCTTTTTCCCACACATAGGAGAGATCAGGTGTGTGTGTGTGTGCGTGTGTGTGTGTGTGTGTGTGTGTGTGTGTGTGTAGGGGTGACACCTATACTTATATAGATGAATAGAGCTAATCTAAAATTTTGCAAAATTGTAAATCAAATAATTTTTCAAAGACATCTTTTTTAAAATTTTTTATTAGTGAATCAGAGTTAGGTACAATTACAGACTTACAAACTTTCGTGCTTATGTTTCAGTCATACAATGCTCAAGTATCCATCCCTCCACCAGTGCCCACTTTCCACCACCGATGATCCCAGTATCCCTCCCACTCAAAGGTTAATCTTTTACAAGATATAAATTTAAAGAATATCATAGATAATTCTGTGCTAATAGAATTCACATAAAATAAGTAAATCCTACAAATTAAATTTTAGTAAGAGTGAAAAGAATTAAGAAAATTTAAAGGGGAATATCTGAATCCGGCTATAAAAGTACTGAGTCTTTTATTTTAAGAAAGGAAATAACTTTATATAAGAAAATGTCAATAATTTAACTTTCTATAAGAAAATGTATAATAGAAAATGCTTGAGTGTCTGCATTCATCAGTAATAAAAATATCTACAGATGTAAATAAAAACATCAACATCAAAAATTCAATGTCAAAATGCATACAATCCCTTAGCAATTCTCTTGCCACTTTAATCGGTCTTTCACTTTGGTTCTTGCCAGTGTGATTACAATGTGCCTTCCTATGCTCTGAGTTTTTTTCCTTTGCCCTCTCTGGGGCTCCTGAGCTGAGCACAAACTTCCCTCCTTAGACTGGCTAGAGTCTCTTCTGCTAGCTCTTCTTCCCCTTTCTCTTTTTTCCTCTCCTTCCAGTAATTCTATGATAAGGAGTAAATTTTGACCATCACAGGGTGTGGCCCAGAAACAAATTAAAACAAGTAAAGGAGTTCAATGACAACTGTTTCATATTGAAATATTTCCTGTAAATTTTAATACAAAGTTAAATGAGAACTGTTCTATATAATGTTATGACACTCAATAAAAACGAAGGGTCAATATTTTTTTATAGATCCTGTTTGAAAATTCCAGAAATTGATGTCTCTTTAAGTCAATTTAAATCAGATATATATTTGCAAACTAACTTCTTGGTTAGGGAGATGAAACACTAGTTCCCCCACTAATCTCTAACCTGAAAAACAGAATTTTTTCCTTTAGATAAAGATACCATTACTTGCAAACGAAAGATCATGGATTGGTACTGAGCAAACAAAAGCAGTAGCTTTTGAAAATAGAAAAAGTATTAGTAGAAGATAATTATTCTTCCCACATACCAGTTATTTTCATTCATCATTCTATAATATCTGTAATATCTGACCCCGTGCTACCTGTATCCAGCGAGGTAGCACGGGGTCAGATAATGAACCATCCTAAAATCCAGGCAGAGAAATTTAGTGTTTGGTAAAAAGTAGAGAGCCAATAAAAACCTTTGAGGGAGAGAGTTACATAATAAAAGCAGCACTTAAGGGAGGTTCATGCAGTAGTTTTCCATCTCTGTCTCTAGTTCCCAGCATACTGAATGGGAGGGAGAGAGAAGCCACTTTGCTAAGCCTGGAATCTTTAAACACTGATTGAGATCTGACAGTTTTCTTACCAACCACTTTTCTGTCTGTATGCCCAAATTGAGTCTCCATTTTCCTAGCCGCTAATCTCTAGCAATGAAAAGGGAATAGTGATGGTGTTGAACTGAGCAGTATTTGAAGAAACATAACCTCTTAGTTCCGAGATTCACCTACCTCCAAGCTCAGGGAAAGACAAACATTTCCTTCTGGCCGATAAATGCTTGCTTGAAAGTAAATCTGAAAGCAATGAGAACATTCTGTTATTTTCCCTCTTAACAAGACTTGATGAAAGCAATCTCCGCAAAAGCTGAGTAATTTGGCAGGGAACTCATTTTTGAACATCAGTGGCAGAAGAAACCAGAGGCTGGATTGTACACTTTGTCTAAAGGCCACCCTTTTTCCAAAAGGGAGAAGGGAGCTATTTCACACAGTACCCCAGTTGCATACAACTGTGGGTCCCTCTAGGATTCACCGAAGAACTGTTCATAGTGTATTCTGAGCAACTGGGCCCCTACTTTATTTCAGAGCACAAACTCTGGCTTTATCATTTTTCTGCTAGGACATGTATACTGTTTATCTGCTGCTCCTGAGAATAGTAAGGGTTTGCTTCCGCTTCTACGATGACCCTAAGAAACCAATTTCAGTCACTGAAGTCTTTCTGGTCCACTTGACGGAGGCTCAGAGGCCAGCTGCATCCTCTGCCTCCAATTTTGCAAACGGAGATCTGAAGACCATGGAGCTAAATGAACTGTCCTCTTCTCTGTATTCAATTTCAGCCAAGCAACTCCCCACCCACAGCAGCAAACCTCTCACTGCTCTCCTTTCAGGGTCTCCCAAACCTGACTGGCCACCAAGTTCATCTTAAGTAACACCCGAAAAAAATCAATAATAATAATAATAATAACAGTAGGTAATAGATGTGGGTCAGATGCTTTCCATAAACATCTAATTTTATGACCATGCGTTTATGATTGTCATCATTTTAGAAATAAGGACCTAAGGCTTAGAGGGTCTAGGGTTTTCCTAAACTTAATGGACCTTCTGCTCCCTTTCAGGAAAAAATTAGTTGGCACTCCCCTGGTAATTTACATTCTTTAAGCAAACAGAAAATAGTCCTCCACAATTAGATTTGAGACTACCAAAAAATAACCTGTATTGTTTCTATACTTTCCCAGGAAGAGCAGTATTGTTCACTTTGAAAAACACCAGGTAACTTTGCCCAAAATCAACATAACTAGTAAGTTGCAAAGCTCCTATCTCTTTGAAGGTGGGTGAAGGGAGAGGGAAACAGGGATCAGGGTATATTTATACTCTAAACCCTTGTACTATACTGCTTCCCAAAGAGGAAAATTTGTTCTCAGGGAGGAACCACTATGCTCTCAGGGAGTATCCAGCTAATCAGTGAGTTCAATGAATGCTATCAAGATGCAAACATGATCCTAAAACAATATTTATAATGCCCCTTTCTGTTCCAGCCCACTTAGGAGAAGGTATGCATACCCTAAAACTTAATAAAAATACACCCATGCTAGGATAAGCATGGGACCTAAACCTAGAATTTACTCTGATTGCTTCAAGAATACCTCTGAGCTATTAGCATTTTTTAAAACATATATATGTTCTTTTTTTAGCTTCCCTTATATCAATGGTTCTTAAGCTGGAGTAATTTGACCCTCCAGAAGCATTGACAATATCTGGATATATTTTTGTTTGTCCCAACTAAGAAGACTCTTTTGGCTTCTAGTGGATAAAGATCTAGAGACGTTTTGAACATTCTATAGTGCATAAGGCATCTCTCACAATAAAGAATGACTCTACCCAAAATTTCAAAAGTGCCAAGGTTGAGAAACTCTACATTAGAGTTCCCTAAGGCATCTCAGTCTGCTTCAAAACAGCAAATAATTATTGTGCTAGAACTTTATGACCCACACATGCTGCTAAAATTACTCTCCTAGGAAAAGGCAGTTGGGATGAAGAAAGGACCACTGAGTAAATGATGGATGAAGAGATGGCTTGGTATGGGAGATGCATACTGAAAGTAGATTAAGGACCAAACATGAAGGCCTCTTAGTATCTCAATTGCAAACTATAATGCTCAAAAATAGAGACAGAGTAAGAAGGAATGTACCTGCCACAGAGGCAGGGACTGAGATGGGGTGGGGTGGGGGTGGTGGGAGGGATACTAGGAACATTGGTAGTAGAAAATGAGCACTGGTGGAGGAATAGGTGCTCAATCATCGTATGACTGCAACGTAATCATGAAAGTTTTGTAACTGTATCTCACCGTGATTCAATAAAATTAATTAATTAGTTAATTCATTAAAATTACTCTCCTAATATCCAGTATTTCTCTACAGCTTCTCAGGTGATCTTCTGTAAAATCTAAGGTAATTTTGTTTCTGAGATTCAATAGGTACTATGTGATGGTTACTATATTTATATCAGGGCATTCAATGTTACACAAAGCCATCTAAAAATCATGATCCCGGTTGAGTATAGCTCAGCAGTAGAGCATGTGCAACACCCTCTATTGCATCCCCAGTAATTCAAAAAGCAAACAAACAATGATGATCATATAGACAAAGCCATAATAGTTATATTTAGATGCCTGGAATCAGGAGTCTGGGGTCCTTACCCCTCTACTCTAGTATCTATAAAAATAGGATTATTCTAGTGAAATTCCAAGGATAGTAGTCAAGGTACACAACTTCACCATTAGTGAATTCTGAAAATTAAATACCAATAACTTGGTTTGTTAAATGAGGTAAGAGGTTTTTATCTGTCAGAAGTCTATTTGAGAAATAGAAGCATCAGGAAGAGATGCATTACAAGAACTAGGTGACACAGTTGTGAGGTATAGCTAAGCAGATCTGAATTCCACAAGACTGGTTCTTCAGAAAAGACAAGTTGGTACTATCCAGGCACAGACTGAAGCTACCATCCTGGAATGAGGAATCTCTTCTTCCAGGATACCTAGTTTTGCCCCTAAAACCTTCGAGCCCACCAAGGTCAGAGGATAATCTCCTTGAGTTCGAGTCAACTGATTAAAAGGACTAATCACATCTATGAAATAAATTCACAACAACCTTATTCAATTGTTTGATTGAATAACTATGAACAATAGCCTACCCAAGTTGGAACACAATACAAATCACAAGTGGAATGCTATTTCTTTGTAGCTTTTAGAAGCTAAGATTATAATATCAATTATTCTAAACACTAACCTTTTTCGGATTGATATCCAGGCACATACAAACCCAATGGAACACCTTTGAGCTTAGAAGTTACCAGCTTATAGACCCACTGACAAGATGCAAAGATAAGAATTGAGCACAACCAAGAAGAAATAGAGAAAATACTGCTAAGCAGGAACTTTGCTTCCAAAATGCCACCATCAAAATTGTCAACTCTTCATGATTAAAAATTAGGCAAGAACTTTTAAGGAGTCAACTACTTGATTGAAAAAAATGGAAGAATAGCATAATATTATTAATGTAAAGATCTTGTTAATCACAGCAGTATCTAGGTCTTAGAATTACAGGATTTTTCAACCTAGAGATTTAACTCCAAAGGTAAATTGAAGAAGGCCTGGCCCAACTCATGTTAAAAATGAAGGAACTAACTGTGAATAAAATATTCATGAAGTACAATATCAAGAAGTTACTCAGTGTGTAGTCAGGAAAGATAAAGTTGTGATTCCAAACCAACCAAAGTTTCTCCAACACATCTGCCTCCAGCAAGCCAAGGAAATATACCCAGACCTAAAATACAAGCTTTTACCTCCTCAGCAAAGCCTGCAGCAGAACTCTTTACTGCTGACATTTACTCTGACAGATATCAGTAACTACAAAAGGGTACACTGTTAACGCAAGATGACAAATTCTAAAATTGGCTTGTTTTCACAACTGTCACTTTTTAAGAGGTGAACGACCTTTCTCTGGTTCTTAAAAAAAAAAACACCTCTGGAGCACAGCCAATTCAACATCTTCACACTTCCTCCCACAATCGCTTGCTAAGAAATGTCATTATTCTATTTTGAATAGGCTAAAGCAGTTATGCTTCTTTTGTAATAGCTGTGCTTTCGGAAAGAGGGGGAAAATCAATCACAGGCTGAAAAACTTTTACAGATCAGTCATATTCTCACTGTGCACCAAGGACAAACAATGTAGAAAACATAATGTCAAACCCCATGTCAAAGCTGGAATTCCCTACCTCTGTGACTTTATTTTAATACGAGTCACAGTCAAAATGAATTCAATTGTGAGTGGGAGGATACAGAAGTAGAGTATGAAAAATTTGCATTCACAGTCGGATTTGCCCATAAAGTTGTATTTAACAGCTTTAAGAACAGAGTTTTGATCTTCCTATGTCGTGTGCCCAGCCTTATGCTGTTGCCCCGCTGTTCCCCACATCTGTTGTCCTTGTCTGTTCTGGTTCTCTATCTCCTGAGCTCCTCTTCCTACTATAGAGTATCTGCCGCTAATACTGTATTGTCGTCACTCGGGCTCCAAGACTTACCTCTCAAGGCCTACAGTCCAGCAGCTCTTTTTCCCCTTGGCTTTCCTTGGTACTACAGCCACGTGCTGCATGAGTGAGAATGGCCGTTTTCCTACTGAGGGCACTGACACAGGTGAGGGGTCAAAGTGAAGTTGCCATCCCTCCGGAAGAGAGTGTGATGTCAAAGAGTAACCCATGGCGCCATTATATTTTACTACTTCCCATCTCCAGCTGTCCCATGGGGTGGGGGTAAAAAACAAAAAGTATTTTGACTGGCTATGTTTTCACCAGGCAAGGGTGAATTAAAATGATGGATTAAGTAAATTAGATTACCTTTTGCTCGTCACATCCCCTCCAGTTCCACCGTAAGAGCTGTAAGAGCAGGATGAAGAGAAGTATTCTGCTGCCCATTTACAAAGATTTCATGCAGCATGCCTTCACCAGAACGACCAACTAATCTGAAGGATAGAAATCACTGAGGCTTTATGATTTACAAGACTTTAATAATTGTATCCTATGTACAACACCCCCCCCACACACATATACAGAGTTATGCAGATCAATTATCCCATTGTTTGACTTTCACCTCCAAATTTTCCTTCCTGAGCCCTATTAATTAGGTATTTTTGCAAAATTAGAAAATGTATCACTGTCACTGTCCTCCCATTGCTCATCGATTTGCTCAAGTGGACACCAGTCTCCATTGGGAGACTTGTTGTTACTGTTTTTGGCATATAGAATACGTCACGGGTAGCTTGCCAGGCCCTGCCATGTGGTAGCTTGCCGGGCTCTCTTAGAGGGGAGAAGGAATCGAACCTGGGTCAGCTGCATGCAAAGCCAATGCCTTACCTGCTATGCTGAATATATATATATATATATATATATGTACATAAACAATAATACTTTGCAAACAAAGAACTGCTGTGCTGGAATTATATTTCAAAAATCCTAAATAAGGTGATTATATGTCATCTATTGTGTCAGTTTTGTCCTGATGACTAACAAGTACAACTGACCAAGTTCAATCGCCAGCACCACATATGGTCCCCTGAGCACTACCAGGAATGATCTTAGAGCACAAAGTCAGGAGTAAGCCCTGAGCACTACTGGGAGTGGTTCAAACTGCCCCTAAAAAGGTTTTATTTTATCTTTTTTTCTCAGTTTTTTTATAGGACACCATGACTCACAAAATTATCCATAGTTGAGTTTCAGGAACATAATGTTCCAGCATTAATCCTATCACCGTAGTCAACTCCCCTCGCCAACATTCCCACTTTCCCTCCCACCACCCTTTCTGCCTCCTTGTCAGGTACATTTTTTAAGTATGGTTTTAGTATTACAGTTTGAATCTCATGCTTTCAGGCTTTCTGGTTCTGAGGTTCATATGTATAGATTTACCTCAGTCTATATTGCCAAAGTATCAGATACTGCTACATCCTGCCCCTCTTACCTTCCATCCACAATTACCTTTAAAGACAACTGATAAAGGTAGTTTTCTTTTCACCCAGAAAATAAGAAAGTGTGTGTGTAAGGGGTGGAGGGGAAGATAAAAAGAGTCTTTTTCAGAATAATTAAAGGCCTCTTGATCAGTTATAATTTTGAGGCGTATGATTAGGTTACTAATGAGACTCTCTCATGACAAAAATAATTAGCAACTGTCAAGAACTGTCATCTGCCATTGTAGCAGAGAACAAAACACTGCTTTCTGCTTGTACATCCTGCCATCGGGTAGCTCAACTTTGACCATCAATGGCAGATACAGAGTAAATCACCAGTAAATCACCTTGGCAGGAATAAGGAAAGATCAGTTCACTTTTATTACTTAATGGTTATAGAATCTTTTGTTTCAATGTTGGAGCATTCTCTATCCTCTGGGTTGTATGCAAAATGCCTTAGGAGGATCTTGATGCATTTAAGAAAGATACTGGAGTAAACAAATTGAGGGGCCAAGTTAGCAATTTCCCGGTGAGGCCACCCTTTTCTCTCCTTAGACTCTGGTGCTGTTCAGCAGACCTTAGTAAGGGAGATAAATAAAGTAGTACTTTAAAGCATGGCAGTCACACTACTATACAGTTTGTGTCTAAGCTCCAAAACCCATGAAAATCACTTAGTCCATGGAATCTTGCTCTTTTTTATCTGTGAACTAAGTATTTTGAGGTTCTGTTGAAATTTAAGTAAGTTTTTTTTTTAAGTAAAGCAAATAGAAAACACTCAAAATTGGGACCAGGGGTTGGACCACACCTAAGTGATGCTCAGGGCTTACTCCTGGCCCTGTGCTTGGGGGATCATATGCAGCTCAGTGACCAAACTAAAGTCAATCATACACAAGGTAAGTGTCTGAACTAGGGTGCCCCAACAAATCTTAATAATTATTTAGAATGAGAGGTTCCAAAACTTCATAACATGAATTTTGAAGAAAAGTTATTATTTGCACAAAAAATTCATATATTAGGCTGCTCACAGCCCCAAAAGGGGAAGCCTACATGTTGAAGGACTTTTTTCTTTTATTATTGAAATATAACTGACATACATTTGTTTCAAGTCTATAATACAATGATTCAGTATCTCCATGTATTGCAAAATGATAACCACAATAAAATTAGCTAATATTCATCACCACACATGGTTAAAATCATTCTTCTTGCATTGAGAAATTTCAGATCCATAGTCCTAATAACTTTAAAATATAATTGTCAATATTATTGACTACAAAGACTACAGTTATGTATACAATATAGTCTAGGACTTATTCATTTTATACTGTAAGTCTAAACTTTTATTTTAGATAGTTGAAATGCAACTTTATTTTGATTCTATTGAAAAGGCTGGGGGATGACAGATATCTAGATTTCAACACTGAATATTGAGTTCAGCAGTCTTAACACGTGAAACTCAAAAAAGGAAACAACTACTTCCCCAAACAGCTAAAAATGAAGTTTGAAGGGTTTTTTGTTTGATTGTTTATTTGATTTTGTAAACTGCCACATTCACTGCAAAGCCCATTCATCTCTTTCAGTAACCCAAAGATTAAGCACATGTTGTGCTTAACTATATAATTAAGCTATATATTATATTATATATAATTATATAATATAATAATTAATAATATAATTAACTATATAATCAAATACAATGAACCCCTGACATCATCGGATGGATGCTTATAAACCAACCAGGACTTCTGATGTTGGGCTTCAGCTTCAGCTTTTCATCGATCATTGTCCTCATCCTGAAAAGCATTATCTGAGCAAACTCTGTATCATGCTCATATTGTGCTGCCAAAGCTGAGTCCATCAGTAGAGACAAGAGCTAGGAAGACTGCTCCACAGTTAGAATCCTGCCCCATGTGCTGTGGGCGAGAAGGCAGTTGGGAAAGAGCAGGGACCACTAAGTCAATGATGATAAGAGGGATCGCTCGGGAGGGAGATGTGTGCTGAAAGTAGACAAAGGATCAAACATGATGGCCTCTCAGTATCTGTACTGCAAACCACAATGCTCAAAAGTAGAGAAAGAGTAAAAAGGAAAGTGCCTGCCATAAGGGAGGAGGTGGGGTGGGGTCGGGGTGGTGGGAGGGATACTGGGGACATTGGTGGTGAGAAATGTACAGGTGGAGGGATGGGGGTTTGATCATTGTATTTGTATGACTGAAACTCAATAATGAAAGTTTTGTAACTGTATCTCAACGGTCATTCAGTAAAAAATTAAATTAATGGCTGGAGCAATAGCACAGCGGGTAGGGTATTTGCCTTGCACGCGGCCGACCTGGGTTAGATTTCCAGCATCCCATATGGTCCCCTGAGCACTGCCAGGAGTAATTCCTAATTGCAGAGCCAGGAGTAACCCCTGTACACCACCAGGTGTAACCCAAAGAGCAAAAAAAAAAAATTTTTAAATAAATTAAATTTAAATTTTAAAAATCAAAGCTGAGTCCGTGATCACCTCTGGTGGGGCAAGAGCGTACTTGGCAACAAACTTCACTTAGTGTCTCCAATTAGTTTTCTAGCAAGTCAGGGGAAGGGCTTTTCAAAATTGCATTACTTTTGCAGAACTGTCATAGTACTGAAGATTCTTCTTTTGGTGGGTTTGATGGACAACAGATTTTCCCTTAACTTTCCTTCATTTAATATCCACTTTGTTGCCACATAACATTTAATAGGGAGATCTTCAGAGATATCTTCATACCAATTAGGCACATTCTTATAACTCTCGAAATCACAGCAAAAATTATAATGACATCTTGAACTCTTGGATATAATAGCCATCTCTCAGGACCTCAAATTTCTCCTGAATAGCATTCTCCCATGTGTTGATATTAATAGGTCCTCTGTTGGCATGAAACACCAAGGGATGCACTTAAGCTCCATTTTTCTCCTCACTCACAAGTCAAGTGACACTTCATGACTGTCATTTTCCCAAGAACCACCACTACCAACCAATACAAGTTTGAAATGGAGTTGAGGTTCTCCTTAATTACCCATGCTGATGGTACTTCTAGAATCTTCTCTGAGCCCATTTAATTGAGGAATCAAGTCTTTACCTTTTGAATGCTATTTGCCTACTGAAACATTATCTTCTCCACACTGGATGTTTTGGTTTACAGGCAATGTAAATGTAAGATAATGTTTTCAGGACATTATCTTAGCCCCCTACCCAAACACTATATACTTCAGTCAATATTGTATTCTCTTCTTCTGAGAGATTATTACAAGCCTTTATAACTCTGATTAATATAATTCTGATTAATATAATTCTGATTACTATAAATAATATATATTGCTTATTGAAATACTCATTCCACACAGTATGCCAGACATAAATCATCACCAAGTCTTAGGAATAAAAACAGGAGTGGCCCAGATGAGATCCCGAGCAGCCGCGCACAACATGGCCCCTCTGCTCCTTAAAGACTATGATCCAGGAGGGCTACTAACCCATTTTAGCACACAGAGACATAGAAATGCATCTAGACTATAAACTGAGCTAAAACAACAGAAATCCAAAACCAAGCAGCCACAACAGCTCCTATAATCTTTATGCTCGGCCATGGAAAACAAATTATCAAATGCTGCCGTTTTAGCAGGTCTGATTGTTGGGGGAATATTCCAAATAATAATAGTCAGTTCTCTGTTGAAATATTGAATGTATCCAAAGTATAGAGAGAATAAAGTGAAGATCAGTGGCAAAAAAAGAATAAAAACAGGAAGATGAAAGAGAATTTTAAAGTTGAGAACAAACGTTGATGAAGGAGAATTTTGAAGTTGAGAAATGCCATTGCCCAAAACCTTCCTTACTATTTTTCAAGTCTACCTAATGGCCCACAGAGGAAGGTTGAACCCAGTAAGACCTAAGAATCGGATAAATCTATGAGACTTCACTCTGCCCCTCTCTACAAAGGTACCACATCCTCTCTCTTCAAACTGTCTTTCTCAAATCATCTGTAATTTGCCCAGGTCTGTCTTCAGGTTCACATGATAAAGTTGAACTCCTTCTTTACTCCAGTTCCATATTTCTGGAGAAAGACTCTCATTGGACCACTTTGTATTTGTTGTGCGTTTTGATGTGGTTTACTCTGTGAAACGAGAGTAGCAAACAAACACAGCAGAACCTGACTGTCAGAGCCCATATATGCTAGCGCCCTATTGGGTAGAAGTAGTCCACACAAAGCCCACATCTGCCCAAAGGATGAACCCATTGCATTGTCCATCTATAATCAGATCTAAGATTCCCATCATTTCATTATTAACACATTATTAACACACTAAAGACTTCTGTTAAAATGTATATTAATTTTCTAGATGAAGTCATGAAATTTGCATATAAGTGGATCAACATGAAAAGTATCATATTAAGTGAAATGAGTCAGAAAGAGAGAGACAGACATAGAAAGATCGCACTCATCTGTGGAATATAAAGTAACAGAGTGAGAGACTAACACCCAAGAGTAGTAGAGATAATAACCAGGAGGTTTGCCCCACAGCTTGGAAACTGGCCTCACATGCTGAAGGAATAGACAGCTGAGATAGAGAAGGGAACACCAAGTAGAGGATGTTGGGAGAACCCTTTCAGGTTGGAAGATGCAAAGTGAAAGTAGACTATAGACCAATATGAAGGCTACTCAATACCTCTATTGCAAACTACAACACCCAAAAGGAGAGAGAAAAAAAGGGAATGCCCACAGAGGCAGGGTGGGGTGGTAGGGGATGGGGTGGAGGTGGTGAGAGGGATACTGGGATCATTGGTGGAGGAGAATGGGCACTGGTGAGGGATGGATAAACGATCACTGTATGACTGAAATGCAAACACGAAAGTTCATAAGTTTGTAACTGTACCTCACAATGATTCACAAATTTAAAAACATTTTAAATAAAAATATACATTAATTTTCTAACAGCATAATAATATTTTACGACACTTTCAGATATATAAAATTGGGGCCCTAGAGATAGTACAAAAAGTAAGACATTTTCCTTGCACACAGCCAATCAGGTTCAATCCCCAGCACCACATAAGTTCCCCCAGGCTGCTAGGAGTGATCCCTAGATGCAGAGCCAGAGCCTGAGCACTGCTGGGCATGACCCAAAACAAACAAACAAAAAAGTCACACTATACATATATTTCCCACTCAACATGAAACAAAATATTTTTCACACATGTCGGGGACTTGGATGTTTGCAGTGTAAATGGTGACATATAATTATAGTAGCTCTCCAGTACAGAATTATCATGGGAAGATGAATTTCTCACTCAATATATGTAGGAAAGCTTGAGGATAGAAAAATTTTAAGTGAAGGAGGAAATTGACAAGGAAAAATAAATTATAAAATGAACTTCTGTTTTCCTAACAATTTTACTCACAGTCATGGTTATTCATGGATCATGGCACAAAACACTCTATGAAAACCACTGTTTGCTAGTGATTCCAGTTCTCTCAAAAAAAACTGGTCAAAGTGAAAACTTAGAACTTAGTCACGATCACGATTATGAAATCCCATTTAATCGTCCATTTCTCAAGCAGGCTCAGTAACCTCTCCATTTGTCCTTTCCCTGAGATCATAGAAGTTTCTCTGGACTCAACCCTCTTAACGATGTCCCACTGGAGGCTCTCTCAGGGTCAGGGGAATGAGAGCCAGCTTGTTACTGGATTTAGCATATGAATACACCACGGGAAGCTTGGGAGGCTGTCCCATGTGGGCAGGAAACTCTCAGAAGCTTCCCAGTTTCTCCCAGAGGGAGAAGTAGGCTACAAGATATCGCTTCTGGGAGCTTGCTTTTAAGTCTCTGGATGTTGGCCATTGATGGGATTACACACACCTGGGTTCCTCTGCCAGTACCTTCATGCATGAGGCCTGTCCGAACATGTGGAGAGGGGCCTCGAGCATGGCTGTAGCTAGGTTCCGGTGGTCTTCGGCCGCTGGGAACTGCTCGGGGTTGGGAGGGAAGCTGGAGCCCATCCCCTCCAAGGAGCCCCAGGGAAGACAGCCAGGCGTGCAGGCAAGAGACTCTACTAGAACTTAGTAGAAAGTAAAATTATTGTCCCTTGTGAATAAATTCATAAAAGGTGAATTTATCCAATAGAACCATGATTTCCAAGTGAGAAAATTTAGTATAGTCTGAAAAAGAATTCTTATACTATTTAAGAGTGAATAAAGCACACTGAAGAATTATCTAGATATTTCGGTGACACATTGAAAAATGAATCAGAAGTATGCAGAAGATAATTCAAGGAGATGGGAAAAAGAGTATGAAGCCCATTTATATTTTAAGAAACAATATAACACTAGCTGCACACTAAGCCAGAGAAGTTTTTCAACAGACTGATTGAGGTTATGGACTATGAAACTAGAACTCACCTCAGACTATTAGTGAATGAGCCAATATTAATTAAGAGGTCACAGAGTGCTTTCCGGTGAGATTTTTTTCTCTTCAATGCAATCAAACACCATTAATTTGATTTATGATGAATTAAATGAATTGCTTTCAAGGTCACCTTAGTTTCTAACACCTTCCAACACAATCTCAAACGTCATATCCTCCATCTTCCAACAGCCACCCAAAAAAAGTAATAGTCATCCATTTTTGAAACAGTTCACTTAGAACTCATTGTGCTCACTTTGTTGGTATTTGGACAGAAGTTACAAAAAATAACTTCAACTTATTTTAGAGAGGGACACTAGGTATCTCAAGGAAACCAATGACAAGTGTTCCAGGACTCTTGGAAAGCTGAGGGAATGAAGTTCCTCTTATAATATACTATGTCATTCTTCTCTTTCTACAAATAGTTTTCCCCTACATAAGAAATATGTTGGCGACCCCTTAGCTCTTATGTTTACACCAAACCTATCTATTTGCATCAATTCAAAATATTTTTTTTTAATTTTTTTATTGAATCACCATGTGGAAAGTTACAAAAGTTTCAGGTTTAAGTCTCAGTTATACAATGCTCAAACACCCATCCCTTCACCAGTGCACATATTCCACCACCAAGAATCACGGTATACCTCCCCCCTTCCCCCCACTTCCCCAGCCCCCCACCCCACATGTGTAACTGGTAAATTTCAATGTACTTTCACTTTACTAATTCAAAATATTTTTGTGGGTTTTTTTTAGATCTCTGGAAAGTAGAATCTGAGTGTGTCCGTCATTTTTGTTTAGTTGATTGGGTGGGTGAGTGTTTGAGCCATATTCAGTGGTGCTCAGAGAATATTTCTGGCTCTGCACTCAGGAATGACTCAGGGGACTGTATGTAGTACTGGATTTTTTGGTGTGTGTTTTTTTTAAATCATTGTCTATTTATTTCTAAATTCTGTACACTTACATTCCTTTATTTGGGGATTTTTTTTTAAATGAATCATCATGAAATACAGTTACAGACTTACAAACTTTTGTGCTTACGTTTCAGTCATACAATGATCAAGTACCTATCCTTTCACCAGTGCCCATTCTCTACCACCAATGTTCCCAGTAAACCTCCCGCCACCACTCCCCATCTCTTTCTCTCTCTCTGTCTCTGTCTCTCTCTGTCTCTCTTTCTGTCTCTCTGTGTCTCTCTGTGTCTCTGTCTCTCTCTCCCTCTCTCTCTCTCTGTCTGCCTCTCTCTCTCTCTCTCTCTCTCTCTCTCTCTCTCTCTCTCTCTCTCTCTCTCTCCTTTTCGGTGTTATGGTTTGGTTTGCAATACGGGTACTAAGTGGCCATCATGTTTGGTCTATAATCAACTTTTAGCACACATCTCCCATTCTGAGCAAGCCCTCCAAGCATCATTTATGTGGTGGTCCCTTCTCTATCTCAGCTGCCTTTTCTCCCAGCATGTGAGGCTGGCTTTCAAGCTATGGAGCGATCCTCCTGGCCCTTAGGTGTTAGTCTCCTACTATGTTACTTTATATCCCACAAATGAGTGCAGTCATTTTATGTCTGTCCCTCTCTTTCTGACTCATTTCACTTAGCATAATACTCTCCATGTCCATCGACTAATATGTTATACCAAAGTTTCTTTAACCAGTCATCTGTTCTCAGGCACTCGGGTTTTTTCCAGATTATGGCTATTGTAAATAGTGCTGCAATAAACATACAAGTGCAAATATCATTTATACTGTACTTTTTTCCATCTCCACGATATTTTCATAGAAACAGTATTGCTGGGTCAAATGGGAGCTCAATTTCTAGTTTTTTGGGGAAACATCCATATTGTTTTTCAAAAAGGCTGGACCAGTTGGCATTCCCATCAGTGCTGGGGTTTTGAACCAGGGTCTCAGATGCCTCAGCCATATTCCAGGCAAAGATCTTACCTCCTCTATCATGCCCTCTAATATGTCCATCTTTGTCAGACTATATGTTTTTTTCACTTTTAATATGGCTTGGAAACCTCCGGCCATCCGCCAATTTTTCCCATCACAATAGCTATCTTATCTTAGTTGTGTTTTGTGTATAGATTCCTCTGGTCTTCCTCTTCTGATTTCACTCTAATATCTTTTAACAATATCTCAAAAGTTTCCATTGAAATTCAAATTTTTCCCTTTCTATACAAATTAACTGCATGGCAGAGCCTGGCAAGCTACCCGTGGCCTACTCACTATGCGAAAAAACAGTAACATCGACAGTCCTCACTCCCCTTATCCTGAAAGAACCCCCAATATACTATCGGGCTATACTAGCACGAGACAAGAACGAATGGAGACATTACTGGCGCCCACCCAAGCAAATTGATGAACTGGAAGACAGTGACAGTGATAGTAATTAACTACTTTTGTTTTCAATTGCTCTATGAAACTATTCATTTTATATTATTTCAATGAAATTCTGTTTGGAGGACATGAATTAAAATAAACTGCCTGTCACTTTTAAAGTAGTTATCTGATTTTTCTATTTCTTTTTTCCTGTTTATAACCTTCCTTTAATATAAGACGACAATAAAAGGATAATATCGGTTATATCAATTCTTCAAATTAGAAGTCTTCAAAGACTTTCAATGGTTGACACTGCATATTCATTACCCTTGTATTTCATATCGTTCATGATCTGACCCAAGTGAGTCCAGAAAAGCCTGGCCATTTACTATTTTGAGCCTAATTCTCCCTTTCAGATAAAGTCACCATTTGCTATTTTTTCCCACATTTAAATGATTTGCTTTCATATTTTTGTTCATTTCTTTCCTCTTCCTTATTGTTCACATCAAAGCCCAATAATCATAATCCTAATGATTCTGTAGATTCAAAATAAAGTTTGTCTCTTCTTAAAGACTTCATATTCATCTTATTAAGCAATTCTAAAAATTCCTTAATTTCAAAAATTTCACTTAACTTTGAAAAGTAGTTTTGGTATTTATTTTCTTTACCTTCTGTCTTTTCATTGCTAGTCATCTCCCATTTAACTATAAGTAAATATTAGGGAATTTTTCACATATCTTTTAAATCCCCCCTGGCATTTACACAGTATATTTATATATAATTAACTCAGTAACATACATTATATAATATATATGTTATATATAATAATGTCGTATATTATATAATTAACTCAAGAAGATATGGAAGAATTGTCCCAAAAAATTGTTCAAAATGTTGTTTTTTTTTCAACCTGGTCCCTTTTGTTTTCCCATTCCTTCATACTTCTTTAATATCTCATTATTAAATACCTTTATTCTAGTCCATTCCATCTGTAATCCTGAACCAGAATTGGATCAAGATGAGTTAATAAGATTTTATATTTAGAAAATTTTGGAAGTAAACTGAGAAATTTTAGTTCAATGTGAGCAAACCTTCTGCACATAAACACATCCTACCTGTCATGGGAGAGGACTATCCTTGACAAAAGCAAACTCTGCTCCAGTTAAAAAAGAATAATCCTTCAGAAGTCAAAATTAAAACAGTCAGTGGAGGATTGACAATTACATACTTTTTTCCATAGCGAAGGCAGGTTAAATTTTATCTCAGTGTGAAGTTGACATTTAAATGAAGACAGCTGTCTAAATATCTGCTACATACTTCCTCTCTACTTTGATTTTACCTTTTAGAAAGAACTTCAATAAATAAAATAAGCAGAGGACAGCTTGGTATGTTAACAAGCATCAAATTTCACAGTTCCTCAAAGTATCAGTGCAAACTGCTGGAGATGTGAAAGAGATATATGTTCTTGATTAGTTTTAAATATTTCTTATAAAGTTCAAGACATGAATAAAAGACAATCCCCCTCAAAAAAAATCAAATGAATTCAGGGACTCTCTATATTCTATATAGACAAGCCTGGCTTATTTTCAGTATACAAAAGTGTCTGGTTGCCTTGGTCTAGAAGCATTGATTGGCATTAGACAAAAGTAACTGTGTAATGAACAGCAGAATCAGAGGAGCACTTGTTCCCCTCCTGTGCCAAGGTGCCTCCACATGGATCCCTCCACATGGAATCGCCACTGTAAGAAGTCAGCTTCTCAGTCATTACCTGTCCTTACTCCCAACCCCTTTCAATGCCTCTAGTTACCTAATTCATGTATGTGGGTTTTTTTTTTCTTTCCATCTTTACGTACTCCACCCAAATTCTTTCTATTCTTAAACGTTTTACTTTCAACGTGTTACTTATTTCCTGCACTTAATTTTTAATCTCATCTATTTCTTTACCTTTAGCTTTCATCCTTTCCCCTGCATATTAATTTTTTATCTCTTTTAATTTCATAGGCTTAACCTTTCATTTCATTGGCCTCTAGCCTTTTCTCACTTATTTCAAATCTCATCCACTTTACCTTTTTATTATTTTTAATATCTAACCTTTCTTCTTTATTTGGAATTGTATTCTACTTTAAGTTCTTTTTTTATGTTTTCATTTAATTTTTTCTCTGAACTTTCAATTTTTTATTCATCTTCCAAATAGAGATCCCAGTTCATAACATAAAAAATTATTCCTCTTCTCACTGCCTTGTAATTTTCTATATTTAAATATTCTATATTCTCAATGACTAGTTAGAAGACACAACACAGAGGTGGTGCCACCATACCATGGGATCACTGTAGCACTGCCATCCCGTTGTTCATCAATTTGCTTGAGCGGGCACCAGTAACATCTTCATTGTGAGACTTGTTGTTACTGTTTTGGGCATATCAAATATGCCACGGGTAGCTTGCCAGCCTCTGCCGTGCAGGCAGGATACTCAGTAGCTTGCCAGGCTCTCCGAGAGGGACAAAGGAATCAAACCTGGGTCAGCCGCATGCAAGGCAAATGCCCTATTCGATGTGCTATGGCTCCAGTCCCGGGATCTAGGAGACTTTCTACTTATTCCTCAACCTTATATCTTCCTTACAGTCACCTCCTCCACACCCTACCACTCTACCACATCACACCACACCCCCATAAACTAACCAGGCCAGTTATAAGGGGATTCAGAGTAGAGAGACAGAACAACTCACGAAATAATAAACTCAAATTTTCATGCACTTGATTCATTCAACTTTCTGAAAATATGTAGATTCTTGTTACCTTGATTTATTTGGATTATAAATGAGGTTCTGTAATGTTGCTGTAATTTAGTTCGGCTATGGGGAGATACTTTCTTATTGTTTTTAGATGCAAAGAGTTAAAATAGGGGTATAGGGGATAGAGACATAGTACAGGGTTACAGTACAAACCTTGCAAGTGGTCAGAACAATGCTGCAGTATGTTCCCCAAGCATCCAGGAAAAATCCCTTAGACTTACCACACCCAAAACTGCTGGGTGTGGCCCCAATTACTGCCATGGTGGACCAGGTAATTCCTGTCACCACAGGGCCCAAGCACCACCATATCTTCATATCCTCAGGCCCTCACATTCAATTCCTAGCCTGGTTAGTCAAAAAATCTTAAGGAGGTGCCCTGAAACATCCTGAGCACCACTTTCTTTTTTCTTTCCATCTTTAAATACTCCACCCAAATTCTTCTTCTTTCTTTTTTTTTTTTTTTTTTTTTTTTTTGCGTTTTGGGTCACACCAGGCGATGCACAAGGGATGCACAGGGGTTACTCCTTGCTCTGCACTCAGGAATTACTCCTGGCAGTGCTCAGGGGACCAAATGGGATGCTGGGAATCTAACTCGGGTCAGGCACATGCAAGGCAAATGCCCTACCTGCTGTGCTATCACTCTAGCCCCTCCACCCAAATTCTTTCCATTCTTAAACTTTTTACTTTCAACATGTTAGGTATTTCCTGCACTTAATTTTTAATCTCGTCTACTTCTTTACCTTTATCTTTCATAATCTCCCCTGTATATTAATCTTTTATCTCTTTTAATTTCATAGGTACCCCCACTCAAAAAACAATTAAAAATGTAGAAAAAGTGATGAGCAACAAATTGAAATTTGGATGGAGAAAACAAATCTTTATAGAATTAGGACAAAACAGGTCAAAACATTCCATGAGCAAGTAACTAATGGAAAGAACTTCTCTCAGAATAATACCTTGGAGCAGGGCTGTGGAGGGGTGGGGGGAGGGGAGGATGGTGCCCCCCTGCAGGTCAATCTGTACCTGCAGGGCGAGGGCATCATCAGCCAGATGGTGCCTTCAGGCTTCCTGATACCCCAAAATTGTCACTGTGCCTATGACTAGAACCCAACAACTTGGGATCAAGTTTTCCAAGAAATTAAACTCCCAAAAGTTAGGTATGTGGGAGTCACGCCTACAAACCACCTTCGGCTCAGTTATACAAGTTCATTTATCTGTCTTGCTTCAGAGACCCATAAATAAATCTCGAAAGAAATCAAAATCAGGCTATTTTAGCACTTTAATAGCCATGATTCAGAGACTCATAAATGAATCTTGGAAGAGCAGCATGCCATAGAGATGCCTCCAGACCCCACATATTTAAAAATTTTAGAATTCAGGAGCCGACACCTCATACTATTCATAGCAAGCAATACAAAATAAATTATTTAGCATCTGCCTAAGGGGCAGGCCGGGGTGGTGGTGGGAAGATCAAAGTAATGGTGGTGGGAAGGTGCAATGGTGGTGGGATTGGTGTTGAAATATTGAATGGAAACAATTATTGTGAAAAACTTCATGATTTTTAATTTCGTGAAGCGTTCCATATTTAAAATAAATAAATAAAAATAAATAAATAAATAAAAATAATGCCTAGTTCATGCCTGCTTCAATCAGCTTAATCAGTGGCTGAATAAATAGCAGTACTTCTAGAATTAAAAAAATACATTATGCTAAAAAAAATTTTAAAAATACATTATGCCTGCTCTGAACTGCCTCTATGAGGCTCCCAACTCAGGAGAAGATGCCCTGAGAAACTGGGTGGAGAAGAGGGATGGGGTGGGTGGGGGCAGGTGGCACTTAGCCTCAAGTGAATTATCACCAATTTGATCCATCTCTTATCCAGATCATCAGATGACTCTCTCAGTGTACCACCGTTACTTACGACGCAAAAACTGGTCTTAAGTAACATTTTCACAACTAAGAATATTTTGTAAGTAAATGCCAATGTTAATTTTCTAGGCCCTATATTGAAAAAAAAAGATTAAAAGATTTGCTAGAATGCTAAAATATCAAAATCTATAAGGAAAATGAGGCCCAGTACCTCCCAGATCAAGAGACTAATATTTTTCTCTAGATCTATTATTGGGGCATTTATGTTTGCTACTACTATATATTTGCTATTAAACTCCAGGAATGAAGAGATGCTTCTGGACCCTATGCCAGGCTGATTCTCACCTGGTGCATCCTGGAGGGGGATGGGTGAGCTCATCACCTGCCCAAACAGAGCCCCAGAAGCTGAAATCCTCCACATTCCAATTGCAGCCAAGTACAGCAGGACTCTACAGGCTCAGGACAAACCTCATCCAGAAATGAAATATGTCGAAAAACTCAGGTATGCAGGTTTTGTGATCAAAATATCCAGGTTTCCACAGAGTCAGAGATTGGTGTCCTCTCCTCATCCCCCTGTTCTTTTGGGAGCCTGGCAGTCATGCCCATGAACTGCCTCTGGTACCATATAAGCTCATTAACTGGACATGATCCAGAGACTCATAAATAAATCTCAAAAAAGATAAACAAGCTGTAGAGATGCTTCCAGATCCTAAAGTCACCATGTAGTTAAAAAAAAAAAAGTAAGTCCAGGCCATTTCAGTGCATCAACGGCCTTGATCCAGAGACACAGCAATAAATCCCAGAAGACAGCACCTCACCGGAGATCTCTCCAGACTCCATACCAATTCAGTTCTACAGGGCATCTCAGATGGAATGGACGTGCCCTCTCCACCTGCTCCAGATGAAACCCCGATGGCCAGGAGCTTCCAGAAGCAAAATCGAGGTATGCAGGTTCCTGGCTGTCACACCCATGATCTGCCTCTGGTCACCATCTCAGCACATAAATGGCCTTGATCCAGAGACTCCCAAATGAATCTCAAATAGATTAACTCCCTACAGAGATGTCTCTGGACCCCAACCATTTTCCATTTTAGAATTCCAGAAGCAGCCGCATGATTCTCATAATATTCATAATAAGCAGTAGAAAATAAATTATCTAGCATCTGCCCTGGCAGGCAGACTTGAATGGTAGTGAGAAAATTCAAAATAATGGTGGTAGGAAGGTATAATGGTGGTGGGGTTGGTGTTGAAATATTTAATGTGATCAATTAATGTGAACAACCTTATGAAAATAAAATTTAAAAAATTTAAAAACAAAGAAATAGTGTTCACATATAACCCTCATTAAAAAAAATAATTTAACTCCAGCTCTATCACCCCATTCAAAATTTTAGAATTCCTGGAGCCATATCTCAAAGCCTACATTACTGAGGAACTAGGAGTAGCACACCACATTGGATGGGATACAAAGATGAAGGCAACCAATCTTGATTAAAAAACGTTAACACACAAGGCTTAACCTGTAACAACATATTAGTAATCTCTTATACAAGAGATTAAAGGCTCCAGGATGAAATACTTTAAAATGAAATACTTTAAGATCTTTACACACTTTGTTCCAAGGAAATCTGTTTTGATCATTTTTAGTGAATTATTCATTACAAGTAATAGTTAGGGCCTGCTATTGGGGCAGACTAGGGTTGTGGTTGGGAAAATTAGAAATAATGGTGGAGGGAAGATGCAATGGTAGTGGAATTGGTGTTGGTATACTGAATATAACAAATCATCATGAACAACTTTATTTTAAAAATTTTAATAAAACAAAATAAACATCAGGAATGCTTTTTTTCAATGAACAATAGGAAATAAATGTTGCAATTCTGAAACAACTCTGTTAAATATTTAAGTCTAAATAATAATGCCAAAATTCCTGATTTGGAGTACTTATTTTCTCTCAGAATTGCACACTATATACAGGATTCAGTACACCCTGAGAGATGATCCTTTCGAATCCCAAGAATACGAACACTGAAATGTTGAAATTGTTGATGCTTTAATATACTTTGCCTATAAGATACCTGAACTTGAAAGGACTTGTCTCTCATATTTAGTAACTTCCAACTATTTAACTATGAGGAAAAACATTTAGCAAAGTATCAAATTTTGGGTGGCCTTTTGTGTTATCTAACTCAACATATTATGGATTTTTCTTTTCAATCAAAATTTGGTTTCCTGTATTGAGTTTTGTTGTGAGAGCTGGTATTTCCATGATTAACTAGCTGATATTTACTTTGCTTGACCCTTTTGGTAGGATAAGAAATATCAATATTTACATGAAATTCAATATAACCTTACCAGCAAATAGGAGAATAAAAAGGCTTCTTACACCCCTTAATTTGAAGATAGGTTATATAAACCAAATGAAAAATTTCTCATCAAGTATATTTATGAAGAGTCTGATGGTAGTGAATGGGTGGCATATGGTTGAAAATGTACCATTCTCTACTGTAGGATGACATTACTTTGTCCTCTCCCCCCTTGCCACAAGGAGCTTGTCCCGGTTTTTCCCAGAGTTTAGGCTTACCCCAGTCTCACCCATCAAGTTGTTCCTGAATCTCTCCCATCCCTTTGTTCAGCTGTAATCACTTCTCTATGCTCTCTTCCCCAAAAAGAGTTAATCAGCTTCTTCCCCTAATCTGACTCTGCTAATTTGTTAGATCAGACCTTCCTAGAAAGGCAATAAGTTAATATTGCCTTTCTCCTCCCCTTATGCCTTTTGAATAATTTACTTTGAAGCAATGTCCTTTTTGTATAGACATGAGAAGACAATATTATGTTTTTGTAATTTGGGGCTTAATTGGCTTTGAATATTATTCATTCCCGGGCATCTGCTTTCTCCACTTAAGCCTCAGTTGCCCTCAGTTCCTAGCACCCCAAAAGTAGGGTCCCAACAAGGGATGGGACGGATCCAGGGCAAGCGGTGAGTTATGTGCTACCCTGGCATCAAGATGGGCCTGGCCAAAGTGCCTAATTCTTAACTATCAGTTAAGAGCTTGATCACAGACAAATGCTGTCATGATCCAAAAGTAATGACAAGACTAGGACCCTGCTAGGGATAGGAAAGATTGATCCGGCCTGAGCACTGTAGTCTGAGATCAAGATGGCCCCAGGAGAGCAATTCTATAAGCTTTCATGCATTTCTTATTGTGTCCATACAAAATTATTAATATTATGAATTCTTATATGTTTGCTCGATGAGGAGAGGGAAAACACACTCATGGGACTCCACCCTTGGGTGGGTCCTCCTGCTGAAAGAGAGTCAATCCTAGGAGAAGCATCACCTGAGGGAAAGGAAACTTACCCTATTGATTGTGACCACACCTATGTGTACGCCCCAACCCCCTCATGCTGGGGGATTTAACTAGGCTGTAAGAGTGGGTTGGGGGCCAGATCCACAGATCCAGAGAGAGATCCAGAGCCGAGAGAGAAGCAGAGAGAGAGAACGAAATAAACTGATCGAGCAACCAGTTTGGCTTCTTCCTTCCGTCGCCTGCCCTTGACCGACAGCACACACAGCGGTTCCAGGGCACAGAACTCGGGTGGTGAGACAGAGCCGCTGGGAGAGCCCGCGAGTGCACACGCCCGTCAGCAAGCTTTAGTTTTTTACACTCTACCTTAGAAATAAATATCACAAATTGTATAGAAATGAGTTTACTATTTTCTATTTCCTTCTTTTAGAACGAAACTATAAATATAACCTGACTGTGAATCCCTAATGTAAATATCTGAAAGTTAATCTTCATTTTGGTAGCAAAGATGCAGAAACTTGTTCACTTATTCTAGGGTATGCTTTTCATATGAACCATACTCAGTGGTTCTCAGAGCTTACGTTTGGCTCAGAAATCAGGTATCAAACCTAACGGGTCTTGGGGTACTGGGATTCAAACCTGAATCAACCTCATGTGAGGCAAATAACCTACCCACTTTACTATTTCTCCAACCCACTATTTCATTTTTGAAGCTATGTATTTAGTAGACTTTTTATATAATTTATGAAAAAGAAATATTAACTAGTGCAAGTTGCACTGTAGCACTGAAGCACTGTTGTCGCGTTATTCATCGATTTGCTCAAGCGGGCACCAGTAATGTCTCCATTGTGAGACTTGTTGTTACTGTTTTGGGCATTAAAATACACCATGGGTAGCTTCCCAGGCTCTGCGGTGCAGGTGGGATACTCTCAGTAGCTTGCCAGGCTCTTTGAGAGGGACGGAGGAATCGAACCCAGGTCGGCTGGGTGCAAGGTGAACACCCTACCTGCTGTGCTATTACTCCAGTCCAACTAGTGTAAGTTAAATAATAAAAATGTTAAGTTAAAATTGGTTGTAGTATAAAAATACGTGGAATCTAGTAAATACTGTTGAGCGTGTAAGTAAGAGGACTTCACAGTTAAAATACATCTTTTCATGTGTTGGGGCAGGACTGCCCTGGGCGGGGCCAAAGACAATGAAAACTGTATATTTTCTACTCAGGCCTCTGCTATCTGCTTGCTCCAAGAGGAATGTGCAGGCTCCTGAGCTACGAACATATAAGGGTATAATCTAAACAGACAGCCTCAGGGCCTCGGGCTCAGACCTCGGACCCGTGCAGGCGCTTATGCAATTGTGACCTGTAAATCTATATGCTGGACAAGCAGATGGGCCTAATGGGATTGGAAGGAGAGGCATGTCAAGTTATGAACTAATTGGCTAGGGAACACTCGAGCTTTTGCGCTTTCACCTTAATGGCCAACATGGGCCTATATAAGTAACCCCTGCACCCTGGGTCGGGGCCTTGCCTCGCACATGGGACCTGCGTGTCACTGTGTGTGTGTGTGTGTGTGTGTGTGTGTGTGTGTGTGTGTGTGTGTGTGTGCACGACCCTGGCTAGCCAGCTTAATAAACTACCCACTTGCCGATTGCATTCCTGTGTAGTCCTTGTCCTCCGTTGAAGATCCAGAACCGTGCCCTAACAGGTGGTAAAGGCATATAGCAAACAGACTAACTATACCACATATGAAATAATTGCAGTCCCAAAAATAGTGGGAAAAGAGCAAATATAGATTTAAAGAATTTAAGAAAAACCACCTCAATGAGTAACCAACCATGCTTGCTGACAGTTCCCTAAGTATTCAGAGAATTTGTTTGTAATAGGTATCAGGATATGGTCACATTATATTATCCCTCCAAACTTCTTACTTTCTCATATGGAAAATGGGAGTAAAATTAGTTACTTCATTGAATTTTCTTAAAAAGTAAATTAATATTAAGTGCATGTAAGTTATTTTATTTAATGGCATTCATATAATATTATATAAAAATCAGTTTCTATTAAAATAAAGGACGGTAATGAGTTAAAGATATCTTCCAAGGGTGTCTGCGGATAGTGATTCACTGACAAAACTGGATAGTTATTCTGGGAAAGAGAAAATTAGCATCATATTGAGATATTGTTATGACATTCTCAGATATTATGGGCATAGATTCTTAAAATGAAATAACACTTGAACATGCTAACTGATTGAGCTACAGAAACATGGCTAAAATTAAATAGAAAGGAAACATATCATTGTATGTCCTGTGTCTTACCATTTCAACCATTTCTCTCAGCATCTCTATCCATTTTATCAGAACATTGTTTAAATGTGCTTTCCATTTGCCTTGATTTAAAATTTACATGGTATTTTAAATTCAAACTAAAAATGCTCAATACATCTATATGCCAATATCAGTCTGACAATCAGGAAGCCACCATGTTGAGATTGAAATTTTTATAAAATTCAGGCATACGTTATGTTTATTCATTAATTCAAGGTTTAAAACATCTAATTAGAACCTATCAGAGTTTTGAAAAAGTATCCTGCAATAGAGAAAACCTGTTGCCTGGAAAAAATAAATATCATCAGTATAATAAATAAATAAATAAAAATAAAAATTATATGAGGTTAATTTCTACCGTAAAGAGGTCCACTCCCTCTTCCATTATATCAGCTTACTTGGTACATGTCAGCTTTATTTACATGTCAGATCATTAATGATAAATGTTAACTAAACCAATCCCTTATAACTTATAATCAGGCACCTTTTACAGAAAAAGGATGTCACAATTTATTATCAATTTATAATCTTTCTCCTTTGTGTCAGTTTCTTTCAGAATCACAAATGGCATTTTAAATAAAAACAATTGGGTCCAATTTACAGAGTATATTATAACCACATCTGGTACATCTATAAATGATAATTAATATGCAGTCGCTGTAACTTAGAAAGACCAAATGGGAATAAGATACTCAAAAAGGAACTTTCAGAAATGTCTGGGATATGCTGTAGCTTCCAAGACATGATGGAGGACTGCCGAAATCACATACCTAGCACCTAAACTGACCAACTGAAGGTTTTACTCTCACAATGTGACTGGAGGTCTTTAACACACTGACTGTCTTATTTACTTTATCTTTAACATTTCTTTGTTTTTAAATTTTCTTCAATGATTTTTTATTTTCAATTTTTCCTAAGTAAAAATTTTTTTTTCTAAATTAGATAAAAATCAAGGTGTAGCTGGAGAAAGAGTGTAAGTGATAGAGCACTGGCCTAGCATGCACGTATGGAAGGCTTTGGATTCAACCATGGCCTTTATGTCCTCCACTACCCATAGCACTGCTCAGACTCACCATAACCCGAGCACCACTAGACCTTCAGCTTGCCATCAAGCTTAGCATCAAAGTGGCAACGAGCCTCTGAACACCGTTGGTGTGGCCCCTATTTTTAAAAATCATAAAAGGTTTGTTGGATCAAGGTGCACTCTCCTCTAGAGAATGCATCCAACCACGAAAGCCTTCTCCAGTTTGGGAAGAAATATAGAACTTATACTGTATAAAACTCTCCCCCTCACCGCCCGTGTTTGGTGGGCCTGGGCCACTTGCCCAGCCGGGGCGGCCCAGCCATGGGGCAGATGGAAGAGGAAACAAGGGCCGAGCTGGTTGATTGATCAGTTGCCATTTATTCCATTCTCTCCATGCACCTGTTCCAGTCTCTCTGAGCTCCCCATTCTAGTCTCATTCTAGTCACACTGCCCCTCATTCCCGTCTCCTGCTGTCTCTCCCATCAGCACTCCATCTCACAGCCTGGGCTCTCTCTCTCTCTCTCTCTCTCTCTCTCTCTCTCTCTCTCTCTCTCTCTCTCTCTCTCTCTCTCTCTCTCTGTCTCTCTCTCCCCCCCCCAGTCTGATAGCAAAAATTAACCTAAGAAAGCCCTTCCTGAGGGCCCACCAGGCTCAAAGGAAACATCACCTAGAGGTATTCCAAAGCCCTTCCTCACTGCCTAAGGGCAAAATACTCTTAAGATGTTTTTCTCCTTTCCTCACTCCAAAAACTCAACATCTTAATACTAGCTATTTCTGTATGGACACAGTAAGAGATACATTGAGGCTTGTGGGGCAGCTTCTCTGGGAACATCTTGCCACAGATAAGACTACAGCGCTCAGGTCAGATTAATCATCCCTAACCCTAGCAGGGTCCGAATCTAGTTACTACTTTTTGGATCATGACAGCATTTGTTCATGACCAAGTTCTTAACTTATAGTTAAGCATTAGGCACTTTGGCCAGTTCCATCTCCATGCCAGGATAGCACATAGCTCACTGCTTGCCCTGGGTCCGTCCCGTTCCTAGTCAGGACTCTGCCTTTGGGAGTGCTAAGAAGTAAGGGCATCTGAGGCTTAGGTCAAGAGAACAGATGCCCAGAAGGAAAATATCATGTAGAGTCAAATGACTCCCACTTAAAAAAGCATAGCATTTACTACTGTCTTTCTGTGCCCATACAGAAAGGACATGGCTCTGAATAAACTATGCAAAGGACTCAAGGAGAAGAGGAAAATAATATTTACAAGTCAACAGAGCATGAAGAAAGAAGTTACAAGTAAACACAGAGGAAAGGGAGCACTGTGATGGGAACAATCCAATAAACCTAAGCTAACTTTGGCAATGTTATCCTACACATACAGAATAGCTTACATGGGAAGAGATGTTCAGGCAGAAATGAATGAGGTACAATTACAAGCTCTTGTGACAGCTTTCATCTGCCCCTAAGAGTAGGTATGATCACAAAATTACAGAGTGACATGAATAGTCAAGGTGGGAATAAATGGCCACTTTGTTCTCTAGGCAAGACCATCCTTGGATATATGAGCCAGCAATCCTGTTCTTTTCTTAGATTCACAGAATTCTACATTCTGTGAATTCAGCATTGGAAGGTTGCCAGGTACCAAGAACAAATGTCAATGCTTATTGATTGCCTGATCTTCAACATCTCCTCTGTAAGACAAAAGTAATGCCTACCTGGAAATACTATTGTAAAGATTCAGTAATTTAATTCTCATAAACCATATCCCAAAGCAATTGATAGCAAATACAAGAGATGGGTTACTTCCTCTCACCAGTAATGATTTGGTGAGAGAAAAGAAGAGAAAGAGAAAGAGTCTTAAGGTTTTTTTGTCTGTTTGTTTGTTTTTAATTTTTTATTAGTGAATCATCGTGAGGTACAGTTACAGACTTACAAACTTTCGTGCTTGCGTTTCAGTCATACAATGGTCAAGACCCATCCCCCCACCAGTGTCCATTGTCCACCACCAATGGTTCCAGCATCCCTCCCACCACCCCCACCCATCCTCCCTCCACCCCATAGACCGAACATGATGGCCACTTAATACCTCTATTGCAAACCACAACACCCAAAAGGAGAGAGAGCGAAAGAGTCTTAAGTTTTTAAGTCACAAATTTTGATGTCTAATGTTTCAAACTCTCAAGCTACCTGCCACAAGCACAATTGCAGCTTAGGCAAAAAGCTAAAGCAAACTGCTAGAATTTACAGCTGAGTCATAGGTTCCATAACTGGTGGCATGGAGCTGTCTAATGAGCACCTAATGACTCCCTGTAACTCAGCCAAGGAGAAAGCAAAGAAGACACGCTGTTCCTCACAACATCAAACTGAAATTTTAAGGGTAAAGGAAACCTCAAAGGAAACAAAAATTTCTCTCCTGGACCACTGAATAATCGCCTGTCCCATGGTCTTTTTCAGAGGGAGGAAATGGAGTTGAACTTTCTTTAGGACATTCTACAGGAAACAGACATCTTTGAGGCTTTATACAATGAGCTCTATCGGTCAACCTGAAGAGCACTAGAGTTGGCGAAGCAGCTGCAAGAAGCTAAGCACATCCAGTAATCACACTGCACACTGCCTGTATTTCCCCTGAATGTGGGTCCTGCTCTTTTGTATCTCTCCTCTGTTCCTGTACAGCAGCATCTCAAAGAGCAAGAAAACTGAGCAGTTTATAAATCTTTGTATTTCAGAAGAAGCTCACTTAAGTTTCAGAGTCCCATCTGTTACATATTCAACACTTCCCTTAACTTCCCTTTAAGCAATTTTGATGCCTTTGTATTGCAAAAGTGACCTTCCACAAACAGAAAAATAGCACCTCTGAGTTAGTAATCACCTGTTATATCGCCTCTACAATGGCCTTGCAGGCTCTGTAGATTAAGAAAAGATATGCTTTCCCACCCCATTAAAATTGCCAATAATAACTGGGAACTGATTATGCTCCCAGGGAAAGAGGAATTACAAAGACTTGACCCCTTCTAGCCCACCCTAGGGTGAAAAATCGCAGCTATTCAACAGGGGAGGTTTAAGGAGCATTTAAAAATGGGATTTTTTTTTTACTCTCTCCTTCCCATGGAATACACTAAAGCAAAAATAAATCTGAGGAAGGGCAGGTCCTGCTGACAGAAAAGATTTTTGACATTTGAAGAAAGAATTCTCTTCACAGGACATAGTTACAAAGTAGATCAAAAGTATAGACTCAATTCTAGCTCTAACAACATAAAAACCATTACAATAAATCATTTTTCCAGGGAAGAATCTCATTCATATATATATATATATATATATATATATATATATATATATATATAAAGCTGTCAGGAGCCTCACTTATCCACATAAAGGGTTCTACATTATACACCAAAAAGGAGTAATATAAAAACTAGCTCAAGAGTGGGAAAGACAAATGAACACCCACAACAGAGGTTGGCCAATTCCTAAATAGCAAAGGTCAGGGAAAATTCCTGGAGTAGGACTTTGATGCATTTCTACTCTGTTCATGACTGAGCGTGTCCCGGAAACCCCCATCAATAAATGCCCACGGATGTTTTATGACCAGCTCACTTTTGCTGATTTCAGTTTCCATCAGTTTTTCGGATAGAATACCGACTTGTCATTGCTCCATACGATGGAACCATGAGGCCCTTTTTGTTTGGGTGCCGGCAGCTTTTTTATCTATTTATTCTTAATGCTCCACAGTTGCTTTGAACATCTCCTTTCTGATTGGTATATTCAATTTCTATTCTGCCTGGGACGGTCTCACTTCATAAATCTGTAATTAAAGAAACCATTGGAGAATGTGGTAACTCCAAGGTTGAGGTGTTTTTTTCTGACATGGGTCATATATCTGCTCCTTTTGCCAAATGATATTGAAATATTCATGGAAAATTAGCATAAGGCACATCCTGTTTTATGAGGAAATGTTGCAGAACAATATCTATAACTGATGCATAAAATATAAGTTTTCTATTTTCATACACAAGAACAGACTCACATATATCAAGGGCTTATTACTTTAGTTTCCTCTAGTCACTGAAATTTTCCCCATGGTATCAAAACATAACGAACTTAATTAAGTCTTCTGTGGTTTAAATACTTTAGCTCTCCAAATCTGTATAAAGTATTCCTTTAAAAATCACTTTTGTTATATAATTTGGGGAGATAAGACATTAAAAAGAAAATGCTAAAGGTATCTTTATCTAAAGGTTTTTTTTTTCTTGGTATTGACTGGGGTAGAGAGTGCGGTCACAAAAAACAGTTATGCAAATGCTTAAGGCTTAGGTAGTATATTTTGTGTCAGATAATCTAGAGGTTAAGGCACTGGCCTTGCATGCAGCTGCAACAATAATAAGAATTCCGAGCACCACGTACCCCAAGCATTGCCAGATTTGCCACCTACCAAAAAACAGTATTTTTGGCTCAACATATATTATAAAAATAAATAATGTGTGTTAGTTGTGAGTTGAAATAAGAACTATAAGGGCCAGAGAGAGAGTACAGGAGGTAAGGTGCTGGCTTTCCACGTGACAATAGAGGCTGCAACTTTGTTTCAACCACTGCTTATGGTCCCCCAAGCAGTGTCAGAGGTCACTCCTGAGCACAGAGCCAGGAATAACACCTGAGCAACTCCTGATGTGACCCAACTTATCCCCTCAAAAATGTAACTATATGGCTTATGGTATTCATCCCTATTTCCAGCACAGAGTTCATAAAACTCTTAAATTTTTGAAAGCAAAGAAAAGAGGTTATCTTTCATAATATTAATATGGTGACTTTTGAATGATAGTTTCACCTAAGGAGGTGGCTGTTTACTGGGAAAAAACCTAACCAATCATAGTTTTAGAAGTCTGGAACTTTCAGCAGCCCTCCAAGGACAGAAAGAGGACTAGTTCAATGACCAATGATTTCATCAATTATGCCTGTGTAATAAAGCTGCCATAAAAACCCAATGGAGATGGGGTGGGAGGGAAATTAAGGATATTGGTGATGGGAAATTTACACTGGTGAAGGGACAGTGCCAAATACCTGTCCAGGTGCTGAAACCCAATCATGAAAAACATTGTAACTGAGTATCTCACTTGACTCAATAAAAATACAATAAACAATGGAAGAAGTTCAGAGCACTTCCAGGTTGGTGAAGCAGGTAAGGCCCAAATTTCATAAGGACACAAGATCCTTTATTTCAGAACCTTTTTTGTGTATCTCTTCATCTGATTCATATCCTTGACTGTCCTTTTCATGTTTTATTTTTGTTTCCTCTTTCAAATCTTTTTCACTACACCAGTAATCTAGTAAGTAAACTGTTTTCCTGGCAAACCACTCTAAAAAGTTGATGAAACCAAAGACAGGGGTCATAGAACTTCTGACTTTTGTCTAGTCAGTTAGAAGCACAGGTGATCTGCTGAACTTGCAATTGACACCTGAAGTGAAGGGCAGGACAGTCTTGGGAAATTGAGCCTTTAACCTAACCTATAGAATCTGATTCTATCTCTGGGTAGATAGTGTCTGAGTTGATTTAATTTATAGCACAGCAGGTTGGTGTCTGAGAACTGCTTAGTGATATGGGAAAAAATACCGACAAATTGTAATTGACATCAGAATCTTAGTAAGTAATGTTCAAAATAACAGAATAATGTTTTGATTTATTAAAGTTTCTTCCTAAGATAAAGTTGGCTAAAGGCAGTTAAATTCACAGTTTCTTAATAATTGAGTCTTAGGGGGAATTGAATCAATGTAAGAAAAATATCTGCTCTGGTCTGTTTTCAAGAAGGAATGCCAAGTAAGTATACTGATAAATATAATGTCTCAGTGAGAAACTTTAGTCTCACCCCACACCTCCAGTTTTTAACCATTTACCATAATACTGCCAGATGGAGTTGTTTATAAGTGGTCACATCGCAAGAGTCAGACTGAGCTGTTGTGTGGAATTTGTATCTATCTTATTAGTAAGGCCCTGAACACAACTCTATCACCAGGTGCCAGGTCCAAATTAAGATAAGAACTCGCACAACCACATTATAAATCATTACTTCTCGTCTGCTATATATAGGGTGGCAATATATTCATATATACCTGTGTATATATTTTTTCCAGATGGTCTAGCATTTATCTCAGGGTCTTCTTTTTATAATAAAAGTATCATCATTAATAGTTATAGGTTTTTTTTAAGTAAAATGGAAGTAAATACTACATCAGTACTTCTAGCTGCTGCCATGTCTGATCTAGCATGCATAGATGGTACGAGTGATGAGTTCAAATCAAAAGAAATGATGACCGAATTCATACACATTTAAATGTACCAGTGATAATTCATCTCCTTTCCTGACACATTTTTCCAGACAACTCATTTCAAGGCACAAATAAAAGTGGGTTCTACCACTAGCACCCAGCATCTGCTTCCTCCTTTCAGACAAGGTTTAAGGGTAAGAGCATCTCAGGTTGCTGCTGAAACCAATCAGACAGAAGAATAACAAGTCCCGTGAATCATACCAAAGATTGCAAGATGCATGTCTAGGTCTTGAGCAGGAAAGTTCAATGGCAAATAAGAGAAGTTATAGCTGTGAAGTGTGAAAAATGCATGAAAAGCTAAGTCTAAGCAATCCTGCTGTATGTAAGGCATAAAAAGATTCTTCAAAGGTTAGTACTATTCTTATGAGCGCAATTAACAAATGTATCTACATAAATTCATTTACATATCTCTATGTAAAACATGACTTTTTAAGATCAAAAATCATTTACATTAGGTTTTTCATTTCTGTTTCAAATTTTCTAGTGAATATAAAAGAGAAGTGATAGCTGACAATGTGTTGACTGCTTACAGGAGAAAATCTTTGCACAGAGATGGCACTAGCTTTATATAAGAATTATTAGGTACTTCAAATAGAAAATCAGTCAATTTCATTACTATGTCTCCTTTTTCTTCTATGCAAACCATAGGATCAGAATAAAACTTTAGAAGTTCCTTCTGTAGAAATAAAACAGCTGACACTCTCATAAATACTATTGTGAATTCAGTTAAAAAGTTCATCTGAGAACGAAAATTACATTTTTGCTTCTATGATAAGAATATACATTATGGTGAAGCATAATATGGCAAAAACATGTTTTTACTGAATTAAGAAACCTATGGAGCAGAGATGTTCTTGAAATTAGCTATGTTGCATGAATAATTCATAATGGCCTCCAAATAATCTATAATATCACCCATAAAAATGGAAGCTGTTTTGCTTTTCTTTTATACACAAAGATTAACAAACATAATTGTTTTGATAATATTAATATTAAATAAAATTAAAATAAATAACAGTATAGTAATGTTCTTTTCTTTGTCATTGCTTGCAACTCAACTTTTAAAAAACATTAAGTCTATTTACGGAACTTTATAAATCAGAACTCACGGCTGCTTTTCCTGGAAGGGAGCATAAAATGAGGCCCCCATAAACATGCTACTGGACTCTACACCAGGCTGTTTTCACTCAGGCACCCCAAAGGGGGCAGGTGAGAGCCCTCCCCACTGCAAGGGACCCAGCCCTGGCAGCCGACCTCCACAACCAAACCATTGCTACACTCCAGGCCACTTTCCACATGCTCGGGCCAAGCCTCACGCATGAGTGAAATCTCATGGAACCCAGGTAATGCAGAACTTTGTGACCTTACACTCTGCTCTCAACAGGACCCGGGAACAGAGATCCTCTGTCTGCTTCCAGGGGTCACACCCATAAGACACCTCCTGCCTCCTGCCAGCGCCAGATAATCTCCTCATCAGCCACCATCCAGAACTCACGGCTCCTTCTCCCAGAAAAGAGCATAAAATGAGGCCCCCATAAACATACCACTGGACTCTGCACCAGGCTGTTTTCACTCAGGGTGTCCCAGAGTGAGAGCCCTCCCAACCACAAGGGACCCAGCCCCGGCAGCTGACCTTCACAACCCAACCGCCTCCACGTCCAGGCCACTTTCCATGTGCTTGCCCTAGCTTCACGTATGAGTGAATATATTCCTAAAGCAGAAACCATGCGACACATCATAAGACACTCCTTACTCATTTTTCAAAATCGCCACACCATATTTGATGGGGTTCAAACAGTAGGCAACAAATCATAGAGAAATATATATATGCCTGACTGGGAACATCTGTAAAGGTGATTAGCGGCTTGCCCCAAAAGCCTCCATCCCTCTTGGAGAGCCTAGCAAGCTACCAAGAGTATCCCGCTCGCACAGCAGAGCATGGAAAGCTACCCATGGGATACTTGATATGCCAAAAACAGTAACAATGATGGTCCTCATTCCCCTGACCCTGAAAGAGCCACCAATATGCCATTGGGCTACACTAGCACATGGCAGGGATTAATGGAGATGTTATTGGAACCCACTCGAGCAAATCGATAAACAACGTGATGACAGTGATACAGTGATACAGTGATAAATCAGTTTTCAAACAAAAAAATCATTAGAATCATTTCCCTTCAAAGGTTACAAAAAATTAGGAGAAATCAAATGAAATTAATGCTTCAATTTTTAATTCTAGCTTTTTTTCCCAATATATCATCTTTCACAGCTGAAGAATATTCGTTGGTATTTCTATTTCTAACTAGATAATTCTTTATTCTATAATATATTTTAAACAAATTGTTAAGGCATGTATAGTTTTTCTATATTTAAAATTTGTGAAACAACCAAAATACTACTAAGACAATTGAATGATGATATTTTGCCTTGTAAAATATTTGGGCTGGAGCAACAGCACAGTGGGTAAGGCATTTGCCTTTCACGCGGCTGACCTGGGTTCGATTTCTCCACCCCTCTCAGAGAGTCTGGCAAGCTACCGAGAGTATCTCACCCTCACGGCAGAGCCTGGCAAGCTTCCCATGGCACATTCGATATGCCAAAAACAGTAACAACAAGTCTCACAATGAGGGCATTACTGGTGCCTGCTCAAGCAAATCAATGAACGATGGGATAACAGTGATACATGAAAATATTTGGTGCAAAATAAACTCTGAATGGGGCGCACTCCTGTCTCATTCTTTACATACAAACAAAAATCTGTCTCTGTAAAAATAAAAATATTCAAGCTGAAATTTCAAATAATTTTTAAAATGAAAGAAAAAACCTGAATCTCATTTAGCTGAACTTATTCTCTTCTTATATATCTCAGCATCTATATAAAAATTATGTCTTTAAAACCATTATAACCTATCAAGTATTATCAATGGAATACAGCAATAACTTGAAACTTATTAACAATAAAATGCAACCTTGGAAAATACTCAGCGGGGGAGCAATAGTACAGTGAGTAGAGCATTTGCCTTGCACATGGTGACCTTAGGTTCAATCCTCGGCATCCTGTATGGTCCCTGAGCACAGCCAGGAGGAATTCCTGAGTGCAGAGCCAGGTGTAAGTCCTGAGCATTGCCAGGTGTGACCCAAAAAGCAAAGCAAATTTTAAAAAAAGAAAGAAAAGAAAATATCTCAGGGAATTTTAAAAAATAAATAAAGATTTTTATTTTTTTTTTTTGTGGGATATGTTTCCCCAGTAGTGCTGAAGGACTTAGGAAACATTCTTGACCACAGTCCACCCAGAAGTCGGGTCACCTTGTTTGGTCACATGGTGCTGCTCCAGCCCAGAAGTTTCAGGGCCAGCAGCACTATACTCAGTGGTGCTCAGGAAGCCAGCAGTGACAAGGATTATATTCAGGTCTCTGTATGCAAGGCGTGCACTTCAGCCCATTAAGCTATCTCCGCTATCTCCCTGACCCTAGGAGCAAACTTTTTAATACATTTTTAGAGAGATTTCAATGAATACAAAAGAAATAGATACAGCTAAGAAACTGATAAAAATGTGACTATGAGTTAGGAATAAATACACTCCTTATATTGTCTTAAATATTTAGATATTTTACCATGTGAATTTTATTTAGCTTTCACAGGTTTGTTGTTATTCTTAAAATAGCATTTGAATAAATCTACCTTATAAAATAATAATTAGTAAAGTAAAATAATCTGATTGGTAAACATTTTTAAGCACATATAGCGTTAATGACTTAGCACTTTCATTCAAGGGAGCACCCCAGTTTGGATGATAGGTTATATAATTTTGTCAGATTCCATCCTAGAAAAATATAATGAAAATTTCTATTCTGGGACTAAACATAAGACAATAGAGAATTCAGAACTACTATCATTTCCATATTTTCTTTGGTCCATGCTGACATTTGGAGAATTTATTTTTCCTTTAAGCATTCTGAGTTTTGAGCATTCAGTGTGATTGAGACTTTTGGTGGGCGTGGGAGAACTAGCATAAGCTGAAAGCAAATTATCAAGCACTTCACAGAAACCAAGCAGCATATTTAATGGGTTAGTCTTTATGTAAAGGTTTGCTTTTACTCTTTTATCATTTTATTTTTCTTAGTGAGAGATGAGTAACTGGTTAACTACAATTTTCTCCTTTCTAAACTCCTGCCATATCATCTTATGTAGGAATGAGAAGTGAAGCCATTTACCTACCCTATAGAATTACTACTCAATGTAGCACTGTAGCACTATCGTCCTGTTGTTCATTGATTTGCTCAAGTGGACACCAGTAATGTCTCCATTGAGAGACTTGTTGTTACTGTTTTTGGCATACCGAATACACCACAAATAGCTTGCCAGGCTCTGCTGTGGAGGTGAGATATTCTTGGTATCTTGGCTCTCCAAGAGGGACGGAGGAATCGAACCTAAGTCAGCTGAGTGCAAGGCAAACACCCTACTCGCTGTGCTATCACTCCAGCCCAACTACTCAAATAGAATGACAAAATGAATCAACGAAATTACTTATGGCTTTCTTCTTTTTTTTAATTTCAATCATTTTTTTCCTCATTGAGTATTAGGCTTTTTATTAAATTTATTTATTTTTTTATTAGTGAATCACTGTGAGGGTGTAGTTACAGAGTTATACATTTTCGTGCTCATGTTTCCCTCATACAAAGTTCAAGAACCCATCCCTTCACCAGTGCCCATTCTCCACCACAAATAAACCCAGCATCCCTCCCACCCCCCAATCCCATCTCCCCCCACCCCACCCTGCCACTGTGTCAGGGTATTCCCTTTTGTTCTCTTTCTCTCTAATTAGGTGCTGTGGTTTTGCAGTAAAGGTGTTGAGTGACCATTGCGTTCAATGTCTAGTCTACATTCAGTAGCATCATCCTTCCCCCGTGTGGCCTCCAAACACATTTTACTTGGTGTTCCCTTCTCTATCTGAGTTGCCCTCTTTACAGAATGTGAGGCCAGTTTCCAAGCCATGGAGTCAACCTCCTGGTACTTATTTCTACTATTCTTGGGTGTTAGTTTCCCACTCTGTTTTTCTATATTCCACAGATGAGAGCAATCTTTCTGTCTGTCTCTCTCTTTCTGACTCATTTCACTTAGCATGATGCTTTCCATGCTGATCCACTTATATGCAAACGTCATGACCTCATTCTTTCTAACAGCTGCATGGTATTCCATTGTATAGATGTACCAAAGTTTCTTCAACCAGTGCTCTGTTCTAGGGCACTCGGGTTTTTTCCAGATTCTGGCTATTGTAAATAGTGCTGCAATGAACATATAAGTGCAGATGTCATTTCGACTATACTTTTTTGTTTCTCTGAAATATATTCCCAGCAGTGGTATTGCTGTGTCAAATGGGAGCTCAATTTCTAATTTTTTGAGAATCGTCCATATTGTTTCCCAAAAGGGCTGAACCAGTCGGCATTCCCACCAGCAGTGTAGAAGGGTCCATTTCTCCCCACATCCTCTCCAACAGTGGTTGCTTTTGTTCTTTTGGATGTGTGCCAGTCTCTGTGGTGTGAGGTGGTATCTCATGGTTGTTTTGATCTGCATCTCCCTGATGATTAGTGATGTAGAGCACTTTTTCATGTGCCTTTTGGTATGGCTTTCTTCTTTAATGTCATCTTAATGATCAGTGGAAGAATAGTTTTCTATAAAAGGTTGGAAGTTGTCAGTTTGAGTTTAAAGTTTGGTCAAATTGTTAAAAGTTATAGTGAGGTGCTGGAGCAATAGCACAGTGGGTAGGGTGTTTGCCTTGCACGCTGCCGACCTGGGTTCGATTCCCAGCGACCCATATGGTTCCCTAAGCATTACCAGGAGTAATTTCTTAGTGCAAAGCCAGGAGTAACCCCTGTGCACCGCCTGGTGTGACCCAAAAGCAAAAAAAAAAAAATTATAGTGAAGTGTTAACTGTTAGTCCTCAAAATATGGTCTTATTTGAAAATGGTCAGTACAAATATAACCAGCTCACTGATGAGGTCTTGCTAGGCTAGGCTAGACCCTTACTTCAGTAGGACTGATGTCCTTATAAGAAAAGGAAAATTAGGTATAGTTATGTGAAGGGATATGTCTTCTGAAGACAGGAAGGAGCTAGAAACCAAGGACAATGGCAGAAATTGGAGTGTTGTAGCTATAAGCCAAGAAAAGTCAAGGGTTGCTGGTCCTCCCAAAAAGTTACAAAAGAGAGGAAATACAGATTGCCCCTTCAAGTTCTAAGAAGCAACTACTCTGATTACACTTTGATTTTGGAAATCTATGTTCCAGAGCTGTGAAATAATAAATTTTTAAGCCACCTACTTTATGGCAGCTTTGTTATGGCAGCACTAAGAATGAATCTACTGATTTCCTGTGTATAGTGAAGGCAGTAGTAATATCCAATCTCAGGTTTGTGATGGAAACTAAAATTGATGAAGCTTGGGGGATTTAGCTTACTATGTGAGCCATAGATGCTGAGGAAAATCCACTGTCTCTACAAAGGTTTATCAGATCTTCCCTTCTGCAAACTCAGCAACTCTGGTCATTCTGTGTGGGCATTCTTCGCTGTGTGCAAGAAAAACAGAAAAGTCTTTAAGAAAAGCAGCAGAAATCCAAGTGAGGGGAGGAAATAGGAGGTGAGATCTTGAGAGAAAGAAAACTGGATGGGGGTGGGGACAGTGGAAGAAGGGCAGGATATGGCTGGTATCTTGATACTTGCTAAAGGCTTTCTCTGGCTCCCTTCAAATTCTTTCTTCTGTGCCTTGAGTTTTTCATACCTGTCCCCTTCCTGTGTTCAGTTTTTATTGCTGGAAAAAGTTAATATTAAGGTAAAATATAAATACATACAGTGACATAAGATAAATGTAAGTGTGACATATGTGTGAATGAGAGAGAAGACTCATTTTAAATAGAGCTTAATAGTAGTTCAATGTAATCCTGGACTCTGTCACTGTCACTGTCATCCCGTTGCTCATCGATTTGTTCGAGCAGGCACCAGTAACGTCTCTCATTGTGAGGCTTATTGTTACTGTTTTTTGGCATATCGAATACGCCACAGGTAGCTTACTAGGCTCTGCCGTACTGGCGCGATACTCTCGGTAGCTTGCCAGGCTCTCCGAGAGGGGTGGAGGAATCGAACACGGGTCGGCCTCATGAAAGGTGAACGCCCTACCACTGTGCTATCACCCCAGCCCTATCCCACAGAAATATTACTAGAGCTAAAATACTGCACATAAGTGACATGAATGAATACACTACTATTTATTTTGAAAAAAAAATAACTTTGATAATATAATTGAATTTTTGGATCCATCAATTTTATTATTTACAAAATGTCTTGAATAAATCCTCATCAGTGGTTCATTAATTTGGAAATTTTGTAGTCTGGAGTTACTTGGCATTTTGTACTCTGAAGTAATTGCTAAAATTTTCTGTCTGATTTGTTTAAGCAAAACAACAAATTTTCTGATGAAAATTTGTCCTCTGAGGATAAAAAACAAGCAGAACATAAATTTTCTTTATTTTGGTGAAATGGTAACTGTAATAGTTACAAGAGTTATATTATAATCAAAACTTTATACCTTTGGTTAATTTTCCATGTGAATTTTTGATAAATTTATAGATTTCATACCATGGAGCTCAAAGCAGCATTGGTAAGTTATGGTAAGGAAGGAACTAGAAACCAAAGAATGTGGTTTCTAAGTTCTCTTTAAGTTTTAATATAACAAAAGTTTTACATTTCTACTTAAAAATGAAGCTATATTATAGCAGGTAGGGCATCTGCCTTGCATGCGGCTGACTTGGGTTTGATTCCTCCCTCCCTCTTGTAGAGCCTGACAACTACCCGTGGTCTATTCGATATGCCAAAAACATCTTAATTTAAGGTAGTCCCATTTGTTTATCTCTGTTTTCACTTGCTTGGCCAGTGGTGTGTCGTCTTTGAAAATACCTTTAGCTTCAATGTCGTGGAGGGTTTTAGAAACCTTGTCTTCCACGTACCTTATGGATTCTGGTCTGATGTTGAGATCTCTAATCCACTTTGACCTGACTTTTATACATGGTGTTAAGTAGAGATCTAACCCCATTTTTTTTGCATGTAACTGTCCAGTTTTGCCAGCACCATTTGTTGAAGAGGCTTTCCTTGCTCCAATTTACATATTTGCTCCCTTACCAAACATTAGATGATCAAGGCAGCTCAGATAGAGAAAGGAACACCGAGTAGAGGATGTTGGGAGGATCCATTTGGGTTGGAAGATGCGAACTGAAAGTAGACTCTAGACCAAACATGAAGGCCACTCAATACCTCTATTGCAAACTACAACACCCAAAATTAGAGAGAACAAAAGGGAATGCCCTGCTGCAGAGGCAGGGTGGGGTGGTGGGGGATGGAGTAGGGGTGGTAAGAGAGATACTGGGACCATTGGTGGAGGTGAATGGGCACTGGTGGAGGGATGGGTAAATGATCACTGTATGAGTGAAATGCAAACACAAAAGTTCATAAGTTTGTAACTGTACATCACAGTGACTGTCTAATAAAAAATTTTTAAAAAACAATAACAAGTCTCACAATGGAGACATTACTGGTGCCCACTCAAACAAATTGATGAACAATGGGAAGACAGTGCTATAGTGCTACTTAAAAATGTAGACTAGGAGGAGGAGTGAGGCAACTCAGAAATGGAAGTACATGCCTGGCAGGTGCAAAGCCCTGAGATTGCTTCCTGGTACCACATATAAACCCCTGCCCCCAGCACCACTGGGTGTAGCAAGGTAGCCCACTGCATCTCTAGGCTCAGGGGCCCAGTACCAAACCAAGTAGCACCAGAATCATCCCCCTGGCTCCCTAAGCATTTCTGCATAGAAACCCTATTTAAAACAGAACTTTAAAAAATATAATAGGAAATAATCCTTCAAATAGCATAAGGATAGCAAAGGAAAGAATGGTCCTTTCAAAATAGCAAGGTCATGATTTCAAAGCAAATAAATAAAATAGCTTTTTATTGAACCAGGAATGTTTGGGTTAATTCCTGAGTTCTCAACATGAAACAACTACATTCACTATTTTTTATTTTTGCAGTCATGCCAGGTAAACACAACTTTTCTCAAGTCAAGGCTTTCCTGTGTATGTTTTTTTCTTGTAATATGAGTCAATGAAACCCTACTTCTGTTTCCAATCAATTATCTATGAACTCCTCATAAATCACCTTGCTTTCAAAGCAGAAATGAAGGTACGAAATTGAAAACACCAGGGAAAAAAAGTATAGATTCAAATGTTTGTTAAAAACCTTTACATATAGTTAAGGTCATATATCCCTTAGGCATATTGGTAGAGCAGCTAGAGGCTAAATAGCCAGAATTATCAAACTGAAAAAAAAAACATAAAATATACAAGCTGACAGGAAATTCTAGAATGAACACACATGGAGAAATGTCAGTGATATACAAGGATTGTAGACTATACCACTCAGATGTTTACATCCTAGAGCTGAGAAATGAAAGGTTCACACACAATATAGAATGATTAAGACGGAGGAGTTGTACCCATGAAGGAACACTCTGTAATCAGTTTTGTATTCTTAAGGGAGACTAAACCCCAAATGTTCTTTACTGATCCTTATAAAAATCAAAGGGAATTTTCAGATGACATGAAGCTACTTGACTTATGCAATTTAATTAGATAGTTGAAATTGCAACCTATATAGAACCAAGTGAATTTAATAAAATCCTTTCTGGACCTATAACCCTGATCTCCAGAGCTTTTACAGAAGAGAACGGAGTAAACTTTAAGTAGATAGAATGCCAGTCAGTTTGGTGTCATATTCACAAACTTCCTGAATTTTATACCTTTGCGAGTGTTAGAACTTTGACAGTTCCTTTAATGAAGTTAAATATGGCCATTGAGATATTCTTGAGAAAACATAAAACAAGAAGACAAGGGCTACAGTGATAGCACAGAGGGCAGGGCGTTTGCCTTGCACACGGCTGACCCGGGTTCAATTCCCAGCATCCCATATAGTTCCCTGAGCACCGCCAGGAGTAATTCCTGAGCAAAGAGCCAGTAGTAACCCCTGTGCATTGCCAAATGTAACCCAAAAAGCAAAAAAAAAAAAAAAAAGACAGCATCAAACAATTTAATAAACTTCTTTTTTACTAGATTATCTATAGATTAATTTTTATGCATATTGTTATAATCCTGAATAATCAAAAGAATTAAAAGCAATTACATGTATTTGTTGGGTTACATATCTAATTCCCATTAGTCATTTATTAATGCTTTCACTATACAAGAAGCCTCTGAAGATAGTTTGGTCTCTAGGAAATACAATTAGAAAATCCCAAAGTCATATTTCCAGGCTAGAAAGAATTCATCAAGCAGCCAATTCAACTAAAGAAATAGAGCACTGTAAAGTAACTTAAAAGGTTTAACACGGTGCCAGTCACATAACCACTCGAAAGGCAGAACACATCCACAAGAGCACAGCCTCTTCCTAAAAAACCTGACCTTAGGAAAGGCATTCCACACATTACACACTGTGCTTCAGGAGCCGTATCACAGATAAAGCTAATGGATTCAGGAGTCAGCCCTGAGCCAAGGCACCCAGCAAAGTCCAGCTATCTCCATAGACTACTGTCTACGAGAATAGCTTGACAGAACAGTCTCACCAGTACAATCTATATGACAGTCAGATCTTGGCACATGTAATCAAATTAAAATGAGTTCCTCAGGATAAATGGTAATCCAACATGGCTTGCCTCCTTATATGAAGGGGTAAATTTAGACAAACACAGAGAGACCACCATGTGAAGAAGAAAGAGACTGGGGTGAAGTATCTACAAGCCCAGAAAGAGCTAACGATTTCCAGCAAACTATCAAAAAATAGGTGAGAAGCATAAAGCTGATTTCTTTCATGGTCATCAGGAAACAACTCTACCAAGACCTTGATCTCAGACTTCTAGTCTGCAGAATTCTGAGGCAATAAATCTCTACTGCGTAAGCCACAAAGTTGAGTATTTAGTGTAGCTATCCTTGCAATCTAGCACAGGTTCCAGAGTTATTGTCAAATAAGAAGTATCTGCTCTATTCTTGAGACTTACTATTTGAATACTGAGAATAACTTCTTTTGTCTTTCTTGCTCATATCCCCATGATATTTTTATCACCTTAGATGACCTAAGCCTCTTTGTTCCCTGAAACATGAAAGAATGTAAGTAATTCAGTGGGAGGTAAGCAATGTATAGAAATGAGCCAAAGAAGCAATTGGTATCCAAGTAGCTGCTGCGTTGTGATCCTCAAATCTGAAGCTGAGGACATTAAACAACTTTCCAGAGAGATTCATAACTGTTTTGCAGAGCTGGAAGAGAATAGAGTGAAGCTGGGAAGCCTATGCCCTGACAAGCTTTCTGCTGAGGAAATGGTCCAGTCTCTCCACACCTACTTGTTTCCATGTGAGGCACTCAGAATAGTTCCTGAAGGAAATAGCAGTGAAAAACTATCAGTCAGGTCTATAGTACAACAAATACTCAAGAAACCAGTGTTATCTTTGAAGAAAACCTTTTGGTCACCCAAACAAGTTGCTTTTAATGATGGCTCAGTGATTGCATCATGAGAGAACTTGGAAGCTTCTTTTAGCCTTTACTCTTCTATGAACACTCATTCTCCCAGTCTGGATTCACTGGATGTCTGGCATGAGGAAAGAACTGGCACATGTTCTGATTCAGCCATCTGTGCCTCTTCTTTCCACCAAAGTGAGAACACATTCAAAATTAAATTATTTTGAGAGCATGGTGTCTCCATTCAAACTCTACCTCAAGACCACACAGTAGAGGGCACCTCTATAGGATTTTCCTTCTTGGCAACCATTGAATGGGGACTTGAACACCACTCTCAGGAGAAAGAAAAATAAAGGGAAAAAAAGAGAGGGAAGAAAGAAAGAAAGAAAGAAAGAAAGAAAGAAAGAAAGAAAGAAAGAAAGAAAGAAAGAAAGAAAGAAAGAAAGAAAGAAAGAAAGAAAGAAAGAAAGAAAGAAAGAAAGAAAGAAAGAAAGAAAGAAAGAGAGAGAAAGGGAGGGAGAGAGGGAGATGGAAGGAAGGAAGGAAGGAAGGAAGGAAGGAAGGAAGGAAGGAAGGAAGGAAGGAAGGAAGGAAGGAAGGAAGGAAGGAAGGAAGGAAGGAGGGAAGGAGGGAAGGAGGGAGGGAAGGAGGGAAGGAAGGAAGGAAGGAAGGAAGGAAGGAAGGAAGGAAGGAAGGAAGGAAGGAAGGAAGGAAGGAAGGAAGGAAGGAAGGAAGGAAGGAAGGAGGGAGGGAGGGAGGGAAGGAGGGAAGGAGGGAAGGAAGGAAGGAAGGAAGGAAACTATTCCTAGCTTCTGAAAGAGTCAGAGCACATTGCTGATATTGTCTTTAAGGTGACCTATCTACCTTACTTATGAGTTTCAGTTTTAATCTTTTATGGGGGGAGAGAGGATGTTGGGGCCACACCCAGTGGTGCTCAGGATTTACCCCTGACTCTGTGCTCAGGGATCAATCTGGTGGGGTTTGGGACTATATGGGTTTCAGGGATCAAACCCAGGTTGGCCACGTGCAAGGCAAACACCTTATCCTCTGTACTATTTTTCCAGCCCCCAGTTTTAATCTTCTTTACCTTTTCACATCTTTACATAAAATGGGTTATCCATAAGAATTAAGGGAAAGTAACACTTCTTTTTTGTATTCCTTCTACTAAACAATATAATTGGCTCATTTTTTAATCCCAATTTATCTTATAATACTCTGGTAGATTAGTACCTTTATCTTTATTTTATAGAGGAGTAAACTAGCTGAGAAAATTTAAGGTATCCTGAAAGTACAGGAAGAAAGATGTATTGTTGCATGCAGTCAAACCCTGCTCAATCCTCAGCACAACATAGCCCTCCTGCAAGCACTGCTCGGCTTACTCCTAAGCACAGAGTCAGGAATAGTCGTGAGCATCACTGGATGTGACCCAACACACCCCCTCCCCCCAAAAAAGAAATAAAGTGACTCATCTAGTATCACACACAGTAGGTAGGAAACAAAATATTGAAACCTTGGATTTTACTATAAACTCTCCTAGAGAGAGGGGTTTTGTTGTTTTGGTTTTTTGTTGGGGGATGGGGGGAATTTGGCGGGGTTGGGGTTAGAGTTTTTTCTGTGCTCTGGGTTATTTTTTGTTTGGGGGTATACACTTGGTGGCGCTCAGGGTTTGCACACAGGGATCATTCCTGGTGAAGTCCAGGGAACAATGATAAGTGTCCAAGATTGAACCTGAGTCTATACTATAGCTGCAGCCTGAGATATAGGATTTTGCAGCATCCAAAACAAGATTACTTGGATGCAACGATTTGCATCTGTGTGCCAAAAAGACAGCAAAGCAAGCAAGTCTCTTGCCTTGCACATGACTGACCCTGTTGCTATCCCCAGCACAGCACATGGTCATCTGAGTCCCACAAGAGAGTTCCCTCAGCAGAGAACCAGAAGTAAACCCTGAATACTGCTAGGTGTGACCACCCACTTCCCTCACGAAAAAACCAACAAAATTAATAGTAATAAACCCCCTACTTTATCACTAATTTTTAACTCTCTTAGATAAATCAACACTATTGTCAGAATGTGAGAAGCAATCATTTCTAGAACAATCATCCAATATTAATTCCAATTAACAAAACCCCACTTTAGGATTCTAGTTAATCAGAATTGGAATGGTCCTTTAGGGACATTCTAGTCCCACAGAAACCATATTTTATATTAAAATTTAGGCAAAGAGAGGCATGCTTTATGATTTCTAAATAGTTTTAAAAAAATGCTTTGCTAAATTGAGAAGATAATTGCAAAAAACAAAATATAGCGGTATTTTAAATAAATTAATCACAGTTTATTAAACTATTATGCACAAACATTTGAAGTATTTTTATGATTCACATGTTAACACATATTAGTTTATGCACAGCGACTGCTTCATACATAAGTTTAAGATGCCTACATAAAATACTTCCCGGGGCTGGAGCGATAGCACAGTGGGTAGGGCGTTTGCCTTGCACGCTGCCGACCCGGGTTTGATTTCCAGCATCCCATATGGTCCCCTGAGCACCGCCAGGAGTAATTCCTTAGTGCAGAGCCAGGAGTAACCCCTGTGCGTTGCCGGGTGTGACCCAAAAAGAAAAAAAAATGCTGTATTTCTTAATGTAAAGGTTTTTTTTGTCTACTGAGAATAGCCCTCTTTGCCATGGAGTCGGGGTTGAGATGGGGGAGGCGGGGACTGCAGAAGCAGCCAGCAGAACTCTTTGAAATTCAAAGTAGGATACAAAAAGTCACAGAATTCATGCACCTTAGTTTCACTTATGAGTGAAAACGGGGGGTTCTCCCCCAAGATGTGATCCGAGTGGCCACACGTGTGTGGACTCTACATTGCTGAATGACCATGATCTTGGAGGCCACCTATCTACTTTTGGCACCAGCAGTTTCTTGCAGAAATGTCTCTGGGCTGTGAACTAAGCCACGGCCCCATGCCGCCCCAGGAGGGGAACGGTTTTTCTCTCTCAGCTTTTCTTTTGGCGGGGGAGGGGGACGTGTGGTGACTGCCATTTTATAAGGATCACTAAAGAGAGGTACGAGTTTGCAATGATGCAATTTCTGGCAGAAATTTCCTTGGACTTAGTTACTAAAATACAGAAATCCAAAACCACGCGGCTGCCTCATAGCTCTTCATTCTCAGCAATGGAAAACAAATTATCAAATGCTTCCTTTTCATAGGAAAGGTCTGATTTTAGGGAGGAAACTCCAAACAATAATAGTGAGTTTTTTGCTGAAATATTGAATCTAATCAAAGTAAAGAGAAAGTAAAGTGAAAATTATCAGTTACACAGGTGGGAGGGTGGGTGGAATGGGAGGTATACTGGGGTTCTTGGTGGTGGAACATGTGCACTGGTGAAGGGATGGGTGTTTAATCATTGTATAACTGAGACTTAAGCCTGAAAGCTTTGTAACTTTCCACATGGTGATTCAATTTGAAAAAAAAAAGAGTGAAAATAGGGGCTGGAGCAATATAGCACAGCAGGTAGGGCATTTACCTTGCAATCAGCCAACCCATGTTTGAATCCCAGCATCCCATATGTTTCCCTGAGCACCACTAGGAGTAAATTCTGAGTGCAGAGCCAGGAGTTAACCCCTGCGCATTGCTGGGTGTGACCCAAAAGGAAAAAGAAAAAAAAACTTCTCTGCTTCTCTTCAATTTCTAGATAGGCTAACCCTACAGATAGAGATAACCCAAGAGGAGAAAATGATATACTAAAGGCAAAACAAGGAAGGCAAAGATAAAAATCTAGGGAGTAGGAATGTGGCTCAGCAGAAAAGACTTGTCTTATGTGTGTGAGGTCCAGATCTTATCCTTGGCACTACAAAAACAAAAAAAAACAGGCTAAAATCTAAATCTTTATCTTCCACAAATGAGTTCAGTCTTTCTATGTACATCCCTCTCTTTCTGACTAATTTCACTTAGCATAATATGCTCCATGTCCATCCACTTATATGCAAATTTCATGATTTCATCTTTTCTAACAGCTGCATAATATTCTAGTAAAAAATCTAAATCTTGCACATCAGTGCTTTTTTCCAACTTGAAAACATCCCACTCACACCATTAGTCACCTTCAGTGCTTTTCCTTAAAGTTCTAGTAGTAGTGAGAACAAATTCAGTCTGCATAACTCTGACTATTTCTCTAAAGCTGAACACAATTAATTCTAACTTGGTTAGAATTCTGTCTAACTTGAATTCTTATCCCATCAGGGACATTAATGTACATCTTAGTAAATTCTGGGTTAACACAGTCAATTCAGTACTTCCCCGTTCCCTGAGAGTTATAGCCAACACAGGTGGGGTCAGGGTTGAGAGGAAAGTTCATAATGCCAAGGCTTTATATTTTTTTGGTGGGGGCAGGGGGGTGTAGTGTGTATCATCCATCTACACTGGTCACACCTGAAATATAACCCAGCCTTTCTCCCAGCATGTCATTTTTGCTTCTGTGATGCATCCATGGATGCACTGCATTCCCACCATATCCCCGCTTATAATGCCCAGGATAAACTCTAATCCTACTTACCTTTGCCAAACCACAGCTTGCCTGGGCCTCTCTCAAAATTCAGGCAAACATTTAAATGGTCTATTATGTTTTTTCTTATTGTTTCATCCCTTGATTCCAAAACTCAAGAGCAAAAGGTTACTCTTTTATTTCCCCTTAAATCTTTCTTTTTTTGTGGCCTCTGTTTCCTTAAGGCCAACTTCCTTTTTGTTAATTTATTTTATTGAATCACCATGTGGAAAGTTACAAAGTTCTCAGTTTTATGTCTCAGTTATGCAATACTCAAATACCCATCCCTTCACCCGTGCCCATATTCCACCACCAAAGATCCCAGTATACCTCCCAACCCCCGTCCGCCCAGCCCCCATCCCCGCCTGCATAATTGATAAATTTCACTTCATTTTCTCTTTACCTTGATTACATTCCATATTTCAGCACAAAACTCACTGTTATTGGAGTTTTCCCCCAACAAAGACAGCCTTACTGCCAATGAAGCATTTGATTAGTTTTCCATTGCTGAGACTGGAGAGATATGAAGTCCCGCTGTTACAAGTACATAGATATTTTTTTCCCTCCTTTCCGCGCCACAAAGTTCATGCCTGCTTAATAAATAGTCCTCATATTATGGCTGACACCACGCCGCCCAACGAGAAAAAAGGATATTTCCCGTCCTCGGCCGGCGTGGGGCTATGGCTTAGTTCACAGTCTAGAGACATGGCTGCAAGCAGTTTCTGGAACCAAAAGTAGTCTAGTTGCCCTTCAGATTCTGGTTGATCTGCAGCAACGTGGCCGCACAAAAGTGTGGCCATCCGGGTCAAATCTCGGCAGAGCATGTGCTGGTTTCAGCCCGAGACTGACCAAGCGTCCCCACTGTTCCAAGTACATAATTTTCCCCCCTCCCATTCCCACGCCTCTAAGTTCGTGCCTGCTTAATAGACCTCATAATATGGTGGACACCACACCGCGTTTCTCCCAGAAAAGGGAAAAGAACCGAGAAAGGAGGATATTTCCTCTCCTCGGCCAGCATGGGGCTACGGCTTAGTTCACAGTCTAGAGAAATGGCTGCTACTTTGATTACCTTCAATATTTCAACAAAATACTCAGTACTATTGTTTGGAGTTTTCTCCCACAGTCAGACCCGCTAAAAAGGAACCGTTTCACATTGCTGACAATTAAGAGATATTAGGTTTTGGATTTTTGTATAAAGTCCAGGGAAAATTCTGCCAGTAATTGCATCCCTGCAAGCTTTTACTTCCCATTTGTGGTGCTCATATGATGGAGAAGCCTGGAGAGAAAAACCCTTCCCCGCTGGCGGCGCATGGGCCAGTGGCTCCCATCACAGTCTGGAGGCCTTTCTGGGGAGCTGCTCGTGTCCAAAGTAGTTCAGTTGCCTCCGGGCTTGAGCTCGTGGAGCAGCAGAAAGGACCGAACCCACGTGGTGCTGTGCTTAAATATTGGCAAAGGACGAGTCTGGCCATCCCGCCCCCTGGGATCTCCAGGGCGTCCCTCGGGTACCTGCATTCTGTGTTCTAAAAACCGGCAATCGACTTGCTGCGCCCAATAAGGAAGAGATGAGAGAGAAAAAACCCTGCCCCCCTGGCGGCGCATGGGCCAGTGGCTCCCATCACAGTCTGGAGGCCTTTCTGGGAGCTGCTCATGTCCAAAGTAATTCAGTTGCCTCCGGGGTCGAGCTCGTGGAGCAGCAGAAAGGCAACTTCCATTTTTTTTTAATCAAGTCACCATGAGATACAGAGATACAAATCAGGTTTGAGTCACAAATCAGGTTTCAGTGACACAATGTCCCTCCACCACTCCACCATTGTATATTTCCCACCACTAATAACCCCAGTTTCCCTTCCTCCTCTACCCCTCCACCTCCAACCTGCCTCTATAGCAGGTGGCCTCTCTCTCTCTCTCTCTCTCTCTCTCTCTCTCTCTCTCTCTCTCTCTCTCTCTCTCTCTCTCTCTCTCTCTCTCTCTCCCTTCCCCCTTTGGGAACTATGGTTTGCAATACTGATACTGAGAGGTTATCATGTTTGTTCCTTTCTACTTTCAGCACACAGTTCTTACCCAGAGTGATCACTTCCAACTATCCTTGTCATAGTGGTCTCTTCTCTATCCCAACTGCCTTCACCCCAGCACCTGAGGCAGACTTCCAACCATGGACCAATCCTCGTGCCCCATGTTTCTACTGTCCTTGGGTATTTGTCACCTGAAATGTAACTCAGCCTCTTGCTCCCAGCATGTCATTTGTGCTTCTGTAATGCATCCACTGAGGCTACCATCTGTATTCCCACAAAAGAGTGTAATCATTCTGTTTGTCCCTCTCCTTCCGATTCATTTCACTCAGCATGATTCTCTCCATGCTCATCCATGTATAGGCAAATTTCATGATTTCACTGTTCCTAACAGCTGCATAGTATTCCATTGTGTAGATGTATCAGAGTTTCTTTATCCAGCCATCTGCAGCCTGAAGTCCCAGTGCCCACACAGAGGAAAACCTGTTGGCTGGATCCTGCAGAAGTTTGCCTCCAGAACCACCTCCCCTGCCTGGCACTGCCCCTCAAGCCGCCAGTCTAATATCTTAAACTCTGGTGTGTGAACTGTGGTAGGATCACGCCCCTGCCCCCAACCAGCCTGAAATCACAGTACCCACACTGTGGAAGCCTGGCATATGGATCCTGCAGCCTTTTGCTGCTAGAACTGCCCCTCATGCATCCCTCTAAAATCTAACTCCAAAACCTCACAGACATGCTAGCATCCATGTGAAAAAGTTACTTCATTCTACATTAGAGGTACCAGTGAACACAGGCCTCACATTTCTTCACCTTCCTTTAAATCACTATAAACATACAAAGACATCCTAACTGTAGGTTCCTAGCCACACAACAACAAGAAACAATTCCAAACTGCAAAGGTCCCAATGATAAAGCAACACAGAAATCCAATAGGCTTGGTGGGAGAAGTCAATAGCCCAGATGACCCAATCATTAATAATGAGCTATATAATCTCTCTATAAGGAATTTAGAATGGAACCGTTAAGGATGCAAAAGGAGCTCAAAGAAACAGTGAAACACACTGCCAATAAAATACGAATATGAGGGCAGAAATGAGGAAAATACAAGCAGAAATTTTAGATCTGGAAACTTAGTAGGTGAAATGAAAAGCTCACTGGGAGGCCTCAGCACAGAGTAAGCGCTGCTGAGCTCAGAATTAAGGTCAACTTCTTAAACATTTTCACTCACAGCCATTTTTGTTTGAGAAATGCCACATGGGCATGTGCTGCCAGAAAACTCTCAGATTTATTACATGTTGGTTTATTATTAATTTAGGTTACTGTGTGTTTGGAAATCCTTTACTGTTAAACAAGTTTTTCAGAGCCCACATATTTAAGTTGCAAAATCCCATATGGGGTTCAACAGTTTAAGAAATTAGGCCCTAAAACATAAGGAAAACATACAACTGTGAAAATGCAACAGTTAATAATACTTTAAATATTGTTATGTTACAGTTTGCTTGCAGCGACTAGTTACTAATTACTAGTACTGATAATTATTATTTAAAAACTAGATATTAATTGTGTATCGCTACTAAAATCTCTTCATTTAGGTAATCATCTTTCACATATGTCATTTCCTAAATGCAACTGACAAAATTGCTAATGAAAAGTAATCACAGAATATCTCTATTATAACTTACAAGCCCTGCAGTCAAAAATGATAACAATATAGGTATCGGAGTCCCTCTTACTACAGAAGAGTGAAACTATTATAGGCATATAATGAGATCCTTAGGTTAAGGTGTAAAACTGCACAGAATAATAAGCACTCTTACTTGTAACTTAAATTATGAGCTTAATTGCTCTCTAAAAGTCCTATTTACCCAATATTCTTCTTTCTTCCATATAAAATAGCCTGAATAATCATTGTCAATGGACTAGGTTATAAGGTCCAGCTGTTGCCTGAAGAAGACCTCCTGCTAAATTAGTTATAATCCAATTGTCAGCAGAGCTTTCTGGTGTCAGGATAAAAAGCAAAGCCATATACTTCCATAGCTCAATTTCCTGCTCGTGTCTCCATTGAACTCAATGATCTTCTAATTCCCCCATGCCAAGGTCTCACCTCTACTCAAAAAGGAAATGGACGGTACTGCTACACAAGTCTACCTCATCACTAAAATCATCAGAAACATTTGCCACAACGATGAGATTCCCAGTGAAAGACAGTTTTCATGCTCCAAAATTTGGGGCATTAACTTCCTTTGACACTATTTTAAACAAATGTCTAACATGTTATTATTGAGCTACGAAATCCCAAGGTGAAATTAAGTTATCTAACTAGCTGTAATAAAAGGAAAAACACTAAATACAAGAGAAAGACACAATGAGGACCAAGAAAGACAATAAATTCGAAGCTTCAGAACTCAGCACAGTGGGAATACATCATGAAAGGAAACACAGACATGTATGATTGAAAGGGAGAAAGTAGACAAGAAAGATGAAGAAGGAAGACAATAAGATAGGGGTTCAGACCTCAGAAATAAACTTGGCCTATCAGGTTTTTTTTGGTGGGGAAGGATGTTTGGGGGGTCAAACTTGGCAGTGTTAAAGGATTACTCCTGGTTCTATGCTATGGGATAACTTCTGGAGAATAGAGGGGACCACACAGGGTTCCAGGGGGTAGCCTGTCTCTTTTTTAAAAACTAAAGTAAAAAACTAACTTTTTGTACCAAACCCCAAAGTAAGTAGGACTATGCCACATGAAAGGAATAGTGTTTCTCCCAAAATTTAAAGTTATCTTTAGTTACCAATTACAAAATGATGAATAATGCTGGATGATTCAACTTATCTGCTCTCCTTATTACTTTTACCCTGAGCTAGGAATGAAGCCCAAAATCTTCACTGTAATGGTAAAAAAAATATTTCACATATACCTAAACGTAAACATAGTATTTCAGTTGTGTTCAAACTGATGTGACAAGCAATAGCTCTGTTACTTCCCTTGAGCTGAACATTGTACACGGATTAAGAGAGTTATCTATTCTGGAGTTGTTTTCGAGATGGAGATAGTGAAGATTTAGGAGAGTCAGAAGTATTCAGGGCTACTCCTGACTCTGTGTTCAGTGATCACTCCTAGTAGTGTTCAGAGGACCATATGAGATGCCAAAATTGAATTTGGTGTGGATGCATGCAAAGCAAGCTCCTTTTCTCTGTACTATTTCTCTGGCCCAACATAGTTATCTTAATCTATTCAATCTACTATATAAAAATACTTTAGCCTGGGTGGGTCATATTTCTCATTATTCTGAAGGATGAGATTTCCAGGATTAAGCAATCAACATACTTTATGACTGATGGGATCCTGTAATCTGACTCAGAGCCTTCGCATAGTGCCTTCTCAGGAAGCTTTAATGGGGCTTTCTGAAGTCTCTTTTATAAGGACACTAACTCCATTCGTGGGGGCTCCATCTATACAATTTATTACTTTCATAAAGCCCTATTTCAAAATACATCACATTAGGGATTAGTGTTCAACATACAATATTAGTAACATACAAACATTTGAGGCACAGAATTGCTTAAGATGGTAAAGGTTGGGGCTTGAGCGATAGCACAGTGGGTAGGGCGTTTGCCTTGCACGTGGCCAACCCAGGTTCGATTCCCAGCGTCCCATATGATCCCTTGAGCACCGTCAGGGGTAATTCCTGAGTGCAGAGCCAGGAGTGACCCCTGTACATCACTGGGTGTGACCCAAAAAAGGAAAAAAAAGATGGTAAAGGTAGTATTTGCTCTAAAAGTAAAATCTTATGCTAGCATCTCATACTCAACTTCTGGTCCCCTAAGTCCCTAATACACCTTTCATACAAACTTCTATCCATCAGGTATCTTCCATCCTATAATTGGTTAATTCTTATTTTTATCTGTTGACCTTTAACTTGAAATAAGTCTATATGTGTGTCTCATAAATATAGCATGCCAAAGTTTTGCTCATCACTTAAAACTTTAATTCAATTAGTTCTATATTTCCTACTGTTTTTACGTCAGTGCTACCCAAATGGGATAATACTGCTTTCTACATCCATTTAAATAGAATAAGTTAGGGTACAGAACAGAGGCCAACCTTCCTTCCAAAAGTTTGAAAATAAGCATAATTAACAAGTTAAAGCTAAACGCAACGGCATTAGTAACAGAGGATGCTGTGGAGGAAGATCAAAGTGACGATCACGCTTGATGTTCTATCAACATTTACCTTCACGTATCAAGTCAAATATATTAAATATGATATCGACTTCAATTCTTCAATGATCTTGTTAGATAGTTTCAAACGTTATCCCAAGTTTACAGTCAAGGAAACTGAAGCAGACTCAGTGGAATTATATAAATTACCCAAATTATGTAATTCACAATGATAGAGGTATAATTTTAAAAGCCAGACCATCTGTCGCTAGAGCCTGACTCTTAATCACTCTATTCTGCTGTATGATATGATACAAGATTTTATTTAAACTCATCCAAAATCAAGAAATAAAATGTTGAGGGGGTCAGAGGTAATAAGAGAAAAATTAATAATCTAGAAAGAAGGATCTTGCTTTCCAGTAATTTAACATCCCATTGGAAGTAAAGACTGTAAAAGTAAATTATTTTAGAACAAAAAAGTTTATTGTGGTGCTAAATATATATACACACATATATGAGTGTGTATATATGTTCTTGTATACATACATCTATTCATATATATAAATGAATCAGACCTAAACATTGTTTTCCAGTTCAGTTCTCCCAGCTTAAACTTACATACCAGAAATGTATAAGCTTGCACAGAAAAGGGTGAAGGGGAAAAAATGAATAGTTCTCTTTTGAAGGTTCAGTTAAAGAGACTTTATTCTGTCTAGAAACCCTGGCCAGATGCCACTATGCCAGAGGGTCATGAGTGCAATAACTGAATTCCACGGAATCTCTCCCATTGACTGTTAATCCATGGTTAGGGGTGAAATTTTCATCAGATAAGTCCTTCCCTCAGGTAAGAATTATTGGCTTCTCCTCAATTAATATCTAAGTTCCAAGAATGATAATGTCCAGCCAAATTCCAATCCAGCAGAACTATATTCCCCAGTTATGTGATCTGAACTCTTCAACTCAGGGGCAATTACCCAAGAATTAAATTTCATCAAGTTTAAAAATCTCATTAATAGCCAGATTATTGTTATGTTAGTACTCAAATATAGAAAGTTATTCATTGTTTTCATCGAACTGTTCTGTTTTTGAACTGTTTTTCAGCAAGTAACTGAGAGAAAGTACCTTCAGAAAGTTTCATCTGTAGCTCTAATCATGTGACCTGAAACCATCACCTGTCCACCTTCAAACTGCTATGATGATTATATGAGAAAAAGAATGGAACCTCATCCCGCATCATTTTCTGCAAGAAATATAAACAAAGCTATTATTACTATTTAATGTACAGGACCAAATTATTACATATATATTGGAAACAGACCCATACATTATGCAATGTTTCAAAATTGAACCCATCAATTGCTTGGCACTTCCTTCTACCTTCTGCTTCATCTCACTTACACTCCCACCTCCGTATCCACATCTCCCTAAAAGGACCCAGAGTTAATTTATGCCCAGATTCTTGTGTGTGGCAAAGATGTCTGCTAAAGAGGCCAAACACTTCTCCTAAGGAAACAAAATATCAAAATACAGAAAACTTCTGATTCTTGTTAATTTCTCATTATCTGATTTTTTCCCAGTAGGCTAAACATCTTTATAAGCAAGCATTTGCATAATTCCTTTATTTTTGCTTCCTTATTCCAACCAATTGCTTTAGTATTTCCCTATCCCTCTAATAATATCAAATCCAATTAACTTATATGTTAATTTTAGGTAACTTGGGATATTCAGAGTACTTTGTAGAACTGTTATAGATCATAAAATACAAAAGAAGACAAGTCCTCTGGACAAGAAAGTATCATAAACTTCTCTTGATCTTTTCATTAGGAGAGTTACTAATGAACTCTATACAGTAATATAGTCTATATTGAGAAAAAAATCCTTGACAGTAATATAGTCTATATTGAGCCAAAAAATCCTTGACATTTTTTTAATATATACCAAAACTCCACAAAAGCATGACAATCAAAGGGGGCCCTATATCAACACATCTCTCTAGACTACCCACAAAACCTGTCACCATCTCTTCACCTTACAATTCCCATTCTCCCTTAGACATAAAGCTGAGCCATCATAACCTTGCACATCGCTGCTGGCTGTCATCATACAGAAGAGCTTTTGACTTTTAATGGCACCATGACCATTTGAATATCTACTACAGCATTTAAGGAATTGATTATTTGCACCAAACAATTTTCTGTAGGACTCTGATTTTTTTTTGCCTTTTGGGTCACACCTGGTGATGCACCAAGGGTTACTCCTGGCTCTGCACTCAGCAATTACCCCTGGTGGTGCTCAGAGGACCATATGTGATGATGGGAATCAAACCGGGGTCGGCTGCATAAAAAGCAAATGCCCTACCCGCTGTGCTATTGCTCCAGCCTCTAATGCTCTGATTTTATTTGAGTTCTCTTTGACCCCTAAGCTCCTAGTACAATGTCCGATAACTAACAGCTAGACAAAAACATTTGTTTAAGTCAGAAAAAGGATCTTGTATAAAAACTATCTTCAGAAATTGCTTATCTCCTCCCCCCAAAAAACAATTTAAAAAAGGAAAGCCAGTTGCTCTTTGACTCCAAAGTCTACATAAGCTCAAAGAAAACTTTAATGGAAATATAATTAGCATATTTGTGTATGAGGTTCATTTCAAGGTAGAAATCTCAGATGCCCAGAAGACATAGAAAGACTCCAGATCCTGTTTTATAACAGAGCTACATTTTGCTCTGCATTTTGAGATGGTGTGGTGGAGATGAAATTGATGAAACCTCCACTTTTATAACTTACTAATAAAAGGGTCAATTGACTTCCAGCAAAGCAGCATGATATGTTGCTGCTGACATAGCTTGTTTGGGAGAAAAAAAGAGATATAGGTGTAAACATATAGATACAGAGATATTTAAATACAGGTGTAGATATAAAAATAGAGATGTATATGTATTCAAAGATACTTTTTCCTCCTTTACCTGCTGATGCATATCTTTAGCACAGGAGTAATTATTACATTATACTTATCAGATTTAATGCTGACAAGCTCATAATGCCATTCTCATACTTTAATTTTTTTTCATACTTTATTAATTTGCCCTCCAAATGTCTTCTTAGACTAGAGGATCCTTGAAGGCAAAAATTGGTCCTGTTAATCTTTATAGACTTTCCTATCTCCTTGTCCTGACATACTAAGCACTTAGAAAGTGTGCTTAAATTAATTTGAATATATTCATGATCAATTCTAATAATAGCAAACTTTATTAACCATTATTATCTATTCTGAAATGCAATTTCCTTTTATTCTCACTGCAATCATGTAAGGTAGGTACTTTGATTATCTCAGTTCTTAGAGGTAAAGAAACTGAGACCTAAAAATGTTAAACAACTTAACATCACATAATAGCAAAATATGTGTGGGACTCATCTTTACTCTAGCAAAGTCTTTCTGCTTTCTAAGCTCACGCATGTGTTAAATAACTTAACCTTTATAAACTATAACTTCCTTGATAAACCCTTAAGAGACTAAACTCCCAGACAGAGAAGGGAACACCAAGTAGAGAATGTTGGCAGAACCCATTCAAGTTGGAAGATGCGAACCAAAAGTAGACTATAGACCCAACATGAAGGCCACTCAATACCTCTATTGCAAACTACAGCACCCAAAAGGAGAGCGAACAAAAGGGAATGCCCTGCCGCAGAGGCAGGGTGGGGTGGTGGGGGACAGGGTGGGAGTGGTGAGAGGGATACTGGGATCATTGGTGGAGGTGAATGGGCACTGGTGGAGGGATGGGTAAATGATCACTGTATGAGTGAAATGCAAACACAAAAGTTCATAAGTTTGTAACTATACATCACAGTGATTCTCTAATAAAAAATTTTTTTAAAAAAAGAGACTGCACTCCATGATTTTGTCCGGTAACCATATACTATGTATGCCAGGCTATGAAGATAAAGTAAATAACTATTATAGTGTAGAGATTTTTATAGGCAGTTTATCCCTTATGTAAAACTCTCATCATGGTACAGCCACAAGACAATACACCATGGAGTTCTCTCCCTGACTCCTACGCTGAACTTGCAGACAAAAGGAAAATGGAGAACATAGAAAAGAAGTTATAATCATCCAGAATAAGTAAGGGTGTATATAACTTCCACTCACATTCTATTTACTAAAACTCAATTCTGACAACACCAACTTGCAGGTCAGGCTGGAAAATAGGGAGCTCGGTAGAAAAGAATGTAGATACTGACGTGAACAAACACCCCATTCCTAGAAATCTAGGAAACTTCAGATTTAGTCCCAGTACCAAAGAACTTTTCAAAGTAGTTAAAGACTGCTCCCCTTAATTTCTTGCAAGCTTCCTCTTTTCCAAAACTAGCTGTGAACTACTCTGACCCAAGCAAATGAGTGTAGCCAAAGCATTCTGGGCCCATATTCACTTTGACCCACTAGCAAGTGTGTCTGCTCCTTCTGCCCTACGCTGGTCTTAGTTAAAAGTGTAAGCTTAAATCTCTAAAATACAGGTGTTAATCAGTTATCTTTTTCAACAAAAACAATCAAATGTATTTCTTGTCCTACAGATATATTAGGACATGCCAGAATGCTGCTTACCTTCAGGAATAATTTATTGCCAGATAACACTTAGCAGCAAATTCTCAAAATAAATACTTAAATTCTTTTATGACTTTCAAATTATATTTTTTAAAACTGCATTTACAAGAAATTAGGATCATAAATTTGACAAAGTAGAGTTAATCTATGGTGCATTGAATGCCAAAGACAAATTATGTTTAATTCATGTGCTAAACAACTATTATGTTTTGTTTTGTCCTAAATCCAGGATAAAAAGCCAATTCTCAATACATATAGTGATGCATGAAAAAATGAATAAATTATATTACGTTATACAATCTTTAGTCAAAATGATAAACCAAAGGAGAAATAAATGCAAAAATAAATCAGTTAGTCTATATCAAACTATAAAAGCCTTTGCATGGTTAAAGAAACCAAAAACAAAACAGAGAACCTATTAATTAATAGAAGATAATTTACATATATCTTACAAGTGGTTGATATCCAAAATATATAAAGTAGTACTGCAACAGAAAAGGAAACAACCCAGTTTTGAAAATGAACAACAACAAAAAACCCTGAAATTGACATTTCCCAAAAAGATGTACAGATGTTACACAGGCATATGAAAAAAAGACCAGCTTCATTTATTAGGGAAACCACATGAAAACTGCAATGAGATGTCAATTTGCTCCATTAATAATGGTCATTGTAGGGCCGGAGAATAGTCCAGCAGGGGGAGGGCATTTGCCTTGCACATGGCTTCCCATGTGGTTCCCCAAGCAAGCACCAAGAGTAATTCCTGAGTGCAGAACCAGAAGTAACCCTTGAGCATCGCTGGGTGTGACCCAAGAAGTAATAAATAAATAAATAAATAAATAAATAAATAAATAAATAAATAAATAAATAAATAAAATAGTCGTTATAAAAAAGGACTGTAAACAAAACAACAAATATAGACAAGGGGGGGATGAATTCACTATGTAATTGAGCATACCACTCCAACTAATTGAATCAAAATTCATTTGAAAGAATACTTGTAGTATTCTACATATTCTATACATACAGGTAAGAGAGATGACTTAAAAAAAATACAACCTGGAATGTGTCCTACACATACAGTAGCCCTGAAATTGATTCCAAAACTTTGAACCCCCCCTTTGCCAGGAGTGGCCCTCCACAATCATGCCAGGACTAATCCCCAAGCACCACCAGTTGTGGCCCCCCTACCACCCACCCCCAACACACACACATAAGAGGAAAGCACTCCTATATTTGTTGCTGCATTGTATATCCAAAACACAGCCTCATAGTGTGTCCTGTATATATTGTATATCTTCATTGTATATCCAAACATTAGCCTCAACCCAAATATGCATCAACAAATGATTGGATAAAGAGGTCATAGTTTCACTTTATCACTGTCATCCCTTTGATCAACAATGTATTTGAGTGGGTGCAAGTAACGTCTCCATTTGTCCCAGCCCTGAGATTTTTACCATCCTCTCTTTACTCGTTCTTCCCAGTGGTGCCACATTGGAGGCTCTTTCAGGTTAAGGGGAATGAGACCCATCATCCATTGTTACAGTATTTGGCATATGGAATACACCACGGAGAGCTTGCTAGGCTCTGCCATGCAGGCAGGATGCTCTTGGTACCTTGCCAGGTTCTCTGAAAGGAAGAACTAGGGGATAAGTGGTCGCTTCTGGGACCATTGTTTTAGTCTCTGGATCTTGGCCATTGATGGGATTACATGGGCCACGGACAGTTTGTGGGTGTGACCACCTAGCTACTGGGAAATCTGGGCAGAAGAGGCCCAGTCCCAATCTTAGCAGGCTTGGAGACCTCAGCCCCTGGCCCTGCACACCTGGGATCCTCTGCCGGTTCCTTCATGTGTGATGCTCATCCGAGCGTGTAGAGAGGGGCCTTGAGCACGGCTTGGTTCTGGAGTGAAACTCAACTTGCCCCTCTCCAAGGGGCCCCAGTGAAGACATAGTTTATACTCAATGAAATACTTTAAATTATAAATATATAAATAAATAAAATGAGAGCCTGAGGGGAGGTAAAACACTTGCTTTGCATCAGCCATCCCGATTTGACCCCTGGCACTGTATGCTCCCCAAATCACAGCCAGGAGTGATTCCCAAGCACAGAGCCAGGAGTAAGACCTGAACATAGCTGGATGTGGCCCAACTTCTACCCCTCAAAAGTGAAATTGTTACTTTTGCAACAATATGCATGAAAGCTAAGTTATTTATGCTGTGAAGTAAGTCATTTGACATATGTGGAAAATTAATAGTCAACATAAACAAACTGGCAAAATACAACAAAAATGACTCAGACTATAATACGTCTGTTGACTAACATGGGAAAGAAGACGGTGATGGAAGAGCTCTCTGGAGGAGCTTTTGGATAGAGATGGCACCAGGATACAGATACAGGATGCAATGAGACATATAAAAATACAGAGATGTGGAATTGTACACCTGAAATCATACATTATTATTAAACAGTCATCCCATTGTTCATTGATTTGCTCGAGCAGGCAGCAGTAACGTCTCCATTGTGAGATTTGTTGTTACTGTTTTTGGCATATCAAATACGCCACAGGTAGCTTGCCAGGCTCTGCTGCGCGGGTGGGATGCTCTCGGTAGCTTGCCAGGCTCTCCAAGAGGGACAGAGGAATCGAACCTGGGTCGGTCACGTGCCAGGCAAACGCTCTACTCGCTGTGCTATTGCTCAGTCCTATATATATATTATATTTTCATATTTGTTTTATATATATTCAAATATAAAACAGTATTTTTATTTAAATAACTTTAAAGTCTATAGAAATAAAAAATGTTTAACATGGGCTTATCCTCCTCCCCAGAAAGTGTCCCAAGATTGCAGCATGTCTTAAAAAGCTTATTCAAGTCCCGCACCTCAGGCTGTCAGCCGTCCTGAGTGCCAGTTTTAGCCAGCCCCTCCCTATTGCCAGGTAACTTTGACTCCAGATTGATGGAGCTCTCTTCTTCCTGCCCTTCTGAAAGAATTTTCAGGCCGGCTCCGCCCAGCCTGGGGACTTCCGGCTGGTGGGGGAGTGTCCTCAACGTCAGGGGCGTGGCCTCAAAGGGGGCGTGGCCTATTTGGAGCCGTGCCGCTAAAGCAGCCACAGTTATTTTTCTCCGTCTCCTATACCGCGCACTTTGGTCACAAATCCCTATGACCTACTTACTCAAAGAACAACCTGGCCATCTCAATCACTATATGCCTATAAGCCAGTAACTCATCCTAATTCCAGAAAAAGTGACAGGAATACAACTAGGTACACAAAGCCCTCATAAACAGACCATAGCCTCAAACCTTGATTATATTACTAGGAAGATCGCAGTAATATAAGGAACTATTCTAGAAGGGGGAAAACATTTCCATTATCGATTTAGCTCACCTACAATCCCCTCCTGGAGCAAGAGGAATAGTGATATAGAATCGGGAGATTTCACCTCTATTGTTCCATAACATCATGAAGAAACATCGAAAAAACCCTCCACAAACAGAAAATGAAGAGATTCCAGAAACCTCAATTACAGGTTACCCACAAATACAACCTCCTCTCAGATAAAGAATTCAGAGAAGAAATTGTCAAGATGGTCGAGGAACTCAAAGCAACCATGGAACGGACAGCCAATAAACTAAGGGAGGATATGAACACAACCATGGAACGAACAATCAATAAACTAAGGGAGGATATGAACACAGCCTTGGAATGGACCACCAAGAAAATACAGGAAGAAATGAGAGCAGAAATTTAAAACCTACAAACAGAAGTCACAAAATTAAAGGAATCGGTAGATGAAATAAAAAGCTCAGTAGTAGCCCTCAATAGTAGAATGACTGCAGCAGAAGACAGAATCAGTGAGCTTGAAGATGACCTGCACAAAGCTTACAATCAACAACAAATAATGGCAAAAGACCTCAAGATGGCTCTATGTCCTAGGGGACGACCTCAAAAGGAACAACATAAGAATCATGGGAGTACCAGAACCACAGGGAACTAATCCCAATAAAAAAACACAGTTAAAGACATCATTTCTAAGAAATTCCCAGAGCTGGAGATTGCAGGCATTCACATCCAAGGAGCCCGAAGGGTGCCAACTAAAAGGGACCCCAACAAAAAATCTCCAAGTCATATCATAGTCACAATGATGGATGCCGCTGATAGAAACACAATACTGCAAGCAGCAAGGTCAAAGAAGGAAATCACATACAAAGGAGCACCCCTTAGATTTACAGCAGACCTATCAGAGGAAACCCTCCAAGCTCAAAGACAATGGTGGGATATAGTGAAAAAGCTCAACAAAATGAACGTCTCACCAAGATTACTCTATCCAGCTAAACTCTCACTTAAACTCGAAGGAACCATACACTATTTCTCAGATAAACAGCAACTGAAGAACTTCATAGACTCAAAACCAAACCTAAAAGAAGGTCTAAAGGGGCTGCTGTAAGACAAAGAAAAACCCTAATAAGAACAACAAACCCTACAGAAAGATGGCACATAATCCCATGACAATAATCTCTCTCAATGTCAATGGGCTAAATGCACCAATCAAGAGACACAGAGTAGCAAAATGGATTCGGAAACTAAACCCAACTTTCTGCTGCCTACAAGAAACACACCTGAACAGTCAGAGCAAACACAGGCTCAAAGTCAAAGGATGGAAAACAATCCTACAAGCAAACAACTCTCTCAAAAAAGCTGGGGTGGCCATACTAGTATCTAACAACATAGATTTCAGGCTGAAAAATATTAGAAGGGACAGTGACGGTCATTTTCTATTCATCAAGGGATACATACAACAGGAAGAAGTCACACACTTAAAAGTATATGCACCTAACGAGCGACCAGCTAAATATTTAAAGCAACTCCTAACAAACTTTAAGGAGGACATCACTAGCACCACAATAGTAGTTGGAGATTTCAACACCACTTTATCACCTCTGGATAGATCAACAAAAACAGAACTCAGCAAGGAAACAATGGCCCTGAAGGAAGAAATAGAAGAGAGAGGGCTTATAGACCTATACAGGGCTTTACATCCCATAAAGAAAGAATATACATTTTTCTCCAGTGCACATGGAACATTCTCCAAAATAGACCACGTGCTGGGTCACAAAACATACCTCAACAGAATCAGCAAGATAGAAATTGTATCAACCATCTTCTCGGACCATGATGCACTGAAAATAGAAGCTAAGCACACACAGACATGGAGCACCAAATCAAACATCTGGAAATTAAACAATTCCCTGTTGAACAATGAATGGATCAAAAAGGAAATCAAGGAAGAGATCAAAAGATACCCCAAAACAAATGAGAATGAAGACACAAGCTACCAGAACCTATGGGACATGGCTAAAGCTGTGTTAAGGGGAAAATTTATAGCCCTGCAAGCATTCCTCAGGAGGGAGGAAAGGGCCTATATAGAGAGCTTGACTTCACAGCTCAAGATCTTAGAAAAGGACCAGCAAAAGGAACCCAAGCCAGACCGAAGGAAAGAAATAATAAAACTTAGAGCAGAAATTAATGATAGGAAAACCCAAAAGACAATCCAAAAGATCAATAAAACAAAAAGCTGGTTCTTTGAGAAAATAAACAAGATTAACAAACCGCTAGCAAGACTCACAAAGAAAGAAAGAGAGAGAATCTTAATAAACCGAATCAGAAATGGAAAGGGGGATATCATAACAAAAACCAATGAAATTCAAAAGATCATCAGAGACTACTTTGAAAATCTCTATGCCATGAAATAAGAGAACCTAAAAGAAATGGACAAATTTCTTGATTCCTACAATCTCCCAAAACTGAATCAAGATGGCTTGGAATACCTGAATAGACCCATTAATATCAAGGAAATTGAAACTGTTATCAAATGTCTTCCCAAAAACAAAAGCCCAGGCCCGTATGGATTCACTAGCAAATTCTTCCAAATACTTAAAGAAGACCTGTTGTCAGTTCTCTTCAAGTTATTCAAGGAAATTGAAGAAACAGGGACTCTACCAAACAGTTTCTATGAAGCTCATATCTCTCTAATACCAAAGGCAAACAAAGATACCACAAACAAAGAAAACTACAGGCCAATATCCCTGATGAACACAGATGCGAAAATTCTCAACATTACTGGTGCCCGCTCAAGCAAATCGATGAGTAAAGGGATGACAGTGACAGTGCAGTGCTACAATGTTTAGATTTAACAAGCACTGTATCTTTTAAATGTGTCTCATGTTGTCTAGACAATGTCTAGATATCCGTGGCCTGACACATTTGACAACCACCCAGCTCTAGTGGGAGCGATTACTAGCCACCCTCTTTCTCTGAGTCTTGGTTCTAACCTTCTCAGAAACATTTTCCTTTACAAATGTTTTTCTTCAAGCAGTTCCCTAGTAATTCCAAACCGGAGGCAAGTACCACTCATTATCGTAATCACTTCATCAGTCTACATTTTAATGGAAGCATATTCTCAAACCCTTTTCAAAAACCAAATCAGAGTGTGGATTTTAAAACAAACAAGTTAGCACTACTTTAAAATCCATTTCCAGTCATTCTCACATCCTTAGCACAAATCCTTAAAACTTCAGAAGTCATTAAGAAGCGGCCCTGAAGGTTTTTTGATTGTCAGGAAGTGTTATTGAGATGGATTTGTTGAAGAGATGCTTTATACCATTTCACACTCTTGTCAAAGTTTTATTAGATTTTGAAACCGAAGATAAATACTTTATTTTTAAACATAACAATCCAAAGCTCTAAACGGGAAAACGAGAAATTCAAATTGTCCTAGACCTTAGTATAAAAGATAGAATTGCATGCTTTCAAGTGGAACTGGCTGTAATTCAAATGAAGAAGGACCTTTGCGAGTAACAGCCTCAACTAAACTCATGATGGTTATATACGTGCAAAAAGCTAAACTTCCCCATGGATTTAGCTTCCTTATTTAATACAGCTTCATCCCATTCATTGTCAAAAAAATCTTTCTCTTATTAACTTCCTTAATGTAATCGCAAACCTTGACAGGCAGGCTACTTGAAAAACAGTTTATAGATTCTTCTGAACTGTAAAGAAAGAGTCCTAAGGATAACTAGTCCAAATTTCTCTTCAGTACAAGAATTTTTTCTCTGGAGTCATTGACAAAAAGAAATTCAACCAGTTTCTGCCTCAAAGCTTTCAAGGAAATAATGAGGACTGACATTTAGAAGAAACTTTGCAGGTTATAAAGCACCTTCAATCATATTATTTTACTTATATTATATTATTGATGATAACATAAATTTTGAGATTAAATAACTTTATTGTAACAGAACAGACATATTATAAATGTCTACGATAAGATTTGAATGAAATCTTTGGAGTTCAAACCTATGTTGTTTTTCCTGCTGCCTCCCTTGCATGGGTAAAGTGAGATTCCTTATATGCAAGAACATACCATTACTTTGATCAACAATAATAACTTATTTTTGAAGTGATGTGTTTAATGAAAAGAGAATGTAACAAAGATACCCCCACAAGTTTAGGCAGTTGGAATTCAAAGGACAAAACCCTCAACAACTATGATTATTAACAAATTCTTAAAAGAGGCAAAATGAATTTCCCTGAAACTTTTGAAATATTTCCTTGGAGTCAAAATAGTACAGTAGATAGGGTGGTTCTTGTCTTATAAGCAACCAAACCAGATTCAATAGCTGGCATCCCATATGGTGTCTTAAGCATCACCAAGAACGATCCCTGAGTGCAGAGTCAGGTGTATGTCCTGAGCACTTCTTGGTGTGATCCAAAAGTCAAAAAGAAAAAGAAATATTTACTTATCACTGCTATTGTTTTTGAGATAATTACATCACACACACACACACACACTTGTTCACTATGCTCACTCACTTGGTTGCAGTATTTACACAAATTTAGTCATAGTGCATGCATATATATTGGTGGCAATGCACATACTTTTTTGGTGAACTGACATGAGCAGTACCACCAAGATCACACTCAACGTGTGTTATTGTTATGGCTGAAGTGAGCAGGGGTGGGGGAGGGGGAGGGAAGGGACATCAAGGAATCTAACTAAATTGGCCCCTTTAAATATTTCCTGCTAAAGCTATAGTAGTGATAACACAGCAGGTAGGGCATTTACCTTGCACCCAACCGACCCGGGTTCGATTCCTCCATCCCTCTCGGAGAGCCTGGCAAGCTACTGAGAGTATCTCACCTGTACAGCAGAGCCTGGCAAGCTACCCGTACCATATCCAATATGCCAAAAACAGTAACAACAAGTCTCACAATGGAGACGTTACTAGTGCCCACTCGACAAATCGATGAGCAACGGGATGACAGTGATACAGTGAAAGCAGTAGTCAGTCAGTATACAATAGAAACAGTTGGAGTAGAAGATAGTAAAATATCAAACAGGTGACTTCTTTTGCCTGTGCCTCAGTGAATAGTAGGAGAGAAGTTCTGAAGACAAAGAAAGACCAAGAAGACATGGAGTCGCTAGGGTGCATGTCTTGAGAATTAACCTTGAGCCTCTGCATGAAATAACAGTGCAGCAAGCACCAGCAAGGGGTTATGCCTTATGGAGGTCTTGCTATACACCACAGATTCAGAAGCCGAACACAGAGAATGAAGAACAGTGTAGGAGAGGACCTGGTGTTCACATGCCAGAAGCATGAGGGCAGTGGAAGGACAGGACCTGAGGAGGGCAGTATGGGAACCCTGTGTAAAAGAGAGAGATCTGGACATTGAGAGGGACAAGTTCTGCCTGCTTTAACTGGACAATAAACGTAGCCAAGGAAACTAGTCTGTCTCTGAAGTTCGTACCATACCTGCCTCTGATCACTACCAGGAGGGCTTCATTCTAGTTCTTAATCAACACAGAGGAAAGTGGCTTCTTTGTCATAAAATAGCCTTGCAAATACTTGAAGAAATCAAATTCCCTCTGAGCATCCAGTGTGAGAGGAAAGAAACAGAATGATGAGGAATGATACATAGAATAAGGGACTTTTAACAAGATATGAACATCTACAATTGCAAACACGACCTATTTTATTCTCTTGTACATGTGATCGGGGCTGGAAGTTAGATACTCAAAAGTTGACACTGGAGGGGCCAGAGAGATAGTACAGCAGGAAGGGCATTTGCATTTGCATGCAATCCAATCCCCAGCACCATATTATTGTCCCCCAAGCCCTCTCAAAAGTGATAGCTGAGTATAGATCCAGGAGTAAACCCTAAGAACTGATGGGTGTGCCTCCTGACAAAAAGTTGAAATTTGAAAATTAAAAAATGATAGTTTTAATTTTTTAATGATTTAAAATATAAGTGAAATTGTCCTTAAAAGAAATGGGGATATTAAAAATTTGGCAGTGAAAAATAATCACCATTAGTAGAGTTTGGTGCCTCTGATTTGATTTGTGCTAAAGAGCCAAAATTTTTTCCAACATGGCTTTTGAGCTATCAGGGAAAATATCAATATAGCACAAATGAAAATAGCATCTTAGTATTATTGTAAAAATAGCTTTGAACTTGCAAATACCCTGTCACAGATTCACAGAACCCCAGGGATCCATGGATAGCATTTTAAAGGACTGATGCCCTCTAGTATATAAAGGATGTTCTGGCAATTTAAAAATTTTACAGAAGGCTGTTAACCAAGTTTAAGAGTCATCCAAGAAACACACATACACAGACACAGTCACTCACATATGTATACACAATCTTTATTAAGAATAAATATTTCTGAACAGAAGGGAATGCCTTGCCACAGTGGCAGGGTGGGGTGGGGGGGAGATGGGATTGGGGAGGGTGGGAGGGACACTGGGTTTACGGGTGGTGGAGAATGGGCACTGGTGAAGGGATGGGTTCCAAACTTTGTATGAGGGAAGTATAAGCACAAAAGTGTATAAATCTGTAACTGTACCCTCACGGTGATTCTCTAATTAAAAATAAATAAATTTAAAAAAAATATAAAAATAAATAAAATTAAATTAAAAAAAAAGAATAAATATTTCTGTTCCTTACATTTAAATCAACTTAATTAGCATACCAAATACCAATTCCAAATAAAAGGAACTTCAAGAACAGTTTTGCTCTAACTTATCTATTTATCCCTGAGGAAATATGTTTGAGAGTATTACAAATTGTGAAGGAAGAATTTAGAAGCTTAATAACTATTTATATTTCCAACAGAAAAGAAAAACACTACATTGGACCTTGAGAAACTTCTCCCCAAAATCTCTACTAAATTCTGTTCCTTCAGGTCATGTGCCAGGAGGCTCTTAGAAATGCTGAATTAGGGGCATTTCTTATTACAATCCTTTTTTATACAAGTTTAAGAGGTTTCAATTAATTGTCATGTGTATTTTAGAGACCATACTATCACAAGACTTTGACCATTTCATTTAAAACCAATTTTAATGAAAACATCAAGAATATAATTTAAAAAAAGGAATATAACTGATGCAAAAAAATCACCAAAATTATAGTTCTTCTCTTTTAGGTAAATTATGCTGATTTATATTTCTGTTAATTATTGCAGTAATTTCTCAATGTTACCAATAAAATCTGAAATTAAGTGTCATGAAAGTCAATCACTTTATTTTCCAGTGCATTACAGTTTTCTCATTTCTTGAAGGCATGATCATGTTGTGATTCTGAATACTCATTATTGACAAACCTCTCTTCTCCTACCATATCCTAAGGTGAAGGAATAGAAATCAGAACTCACCAGTGCCCAAACTTTGAAAGCAAAAGGAAAACATGGAGACCTGGAGAGATAGTACAGTGGGTACAGCACTTGCCTCGCACACTGAGGAACCTGTACAACCTGAGCCCCAGGCAGGAGTGACCCCAGAGTGCAGAGTCAGGAGTAAGCCTGAAGAATGCTGGGTGTGGCTCCCCAAAAGGCAAAATACCTCATACAGAGGATTATAAACAGCAATATCTCATTATCATTACTCAAGAAAAAAAAAATTTCAAATGAATTGACTGGGAAGGTCTGTAGATAATACTGTCTTTTAAGACTGAGGAAAAAAAATCTTTACTCAGTGCTTTATAAAGTGACTAATTATGTTATAATCATTTTTTTTATGTTTGACCAATAATAGCTTTTCTGCTTCACTTCTCTTTTTCCCATTCAGTCCAAATCTTGGTAAATTGATAATGAAGTTCAGGAATGAGAAAAGGGAGACTGAAATTCTGCAGTTCCTCCTTCAGACACAAGAAATCTTAGCACATTCTCTAACCACAATAAAACTCAGCCAGTCTCTTTTCCTTGCTCTCTAAAGTCATTTTGTGCCTTAACGGAAGTCTTAGCCTGCCCTCCCCAGAGACCTCAATTATGTAAATTATAAACCTAATCTCTAAAATGTATGCATGTAATGAGATGTCACTCTATAACTCTGCCACATTATATAGTACTGTTGACCATAAGAGAGGGGATTTTCTGGTGGGGCTAATCATTCATCTGTTGAAAAGCAGAGAAATTTCTGGTGGCAGAAGAGAAAGGGAAGATAGAATCTGGAAGTACATGGGAGATTGGACAGACATTCCCTTGATGGCTTACAGATAGAAGGAACCACATAAAAAATGCAAGAAAATTCCAGGAGCAATGAGTGGCCCCATCTGACAGCCAGCAAGGAAATGGGAACCTCAAATATAAAAATCACAAATAATTGGTTCCCAGCAAAAATTTGAATAGATTTCCCCTGAGTCTCTAAGTTAGGACCTGTTTTTGACTGGTAACTAGGAACTGTGACCAGTGAAGATAGTCAAGTCAATTCAAACTTATGATTTACAGATCTGTGTGCTTACAAGTGTGTGTTTGGTTATTTTCTTAAAATATTTGTAAAGGATCTCATGAGCCTGAGATGTAGGAAGATGCCACGGTTGGTACTTCTAGACCAATAGAGAGAATATGAATCTATGGTGAACTGGGTGTTTTTTTTTAATTGCTACATGTGTGGCAATTTGTTATGCAGAAAGTTTTAATACAGTATTTTAAAATATAAAGTTTGGTTGGAAAGTCACCAGAACTACATAAATTCTTGTCACATTCAAAAGTAGACCAAAGTTCTAATAAGCAAGTAAGGTGATAAGACAAGTAAGTGCAATAATGACAACCCAAAGAAACTACTGCAAAGTAATGAGCAACAACCAGAGATTATTTTAATCCCCCAGAGGGCATTTGGCAATATTTTAAGACAATGTTGGTTGTCCCAACTTGGGCGGGCAGCTAGTGCTTAACAAGTAGGTAGAGCCCCAAGAATATTTCAAAATATCTTACCATGCACAGGACAGTCCCCTCCTTCTCACACTTTAATAAAAAATAATTATCTATCATAAAAATTTATTAATGCCAAGGTTGAGGAAAATTGCATAAGGAGAGAGGACTGATTTCAGCTGAAGAATGTGCAACCTGAGAGCTAGGCCTACAGGCTGAATGCATGCTTTACCTGGCTCCATACCCACGGCTGATTTCTGACACTTCACAGTTCCCCACTTATGCTGGACGTATATGCCCTAAGCATTATGCTGGAAGTAGCCCCCACCAACCTCCACGCCAAACCCACACCCACCACTCCAACCCAGCCCCCAACAACAAACTGAGAAATGTTCAAGCTTCATAGAAGTAGAGATAGGGCTGGAGTGATAGCACAGCGGGTAGGGCATTTGCCTTGCATGCAGCCAACCCGTGTTCGATTCCCAGCATCCCATATGGTTCCCCGAGTACTGCCAGGAGTAATTCCTGAGTGCATAAGCCAGGAGTAATCCCTGTGCATTGCTGAGTGTGACCCAAAAAAACAAAATAAAACAAACAAACAAGGAAAAAAACATAGAAGTAGTGATATTCTAATTGAACCATGAAGGGATTTTACCATAGGGCAAAGCAAAAAAAGAAAAAAAGAATGGGCCCAGAGTACAGTGGGTAGGGTGCCTGCCTTGCACGTGGTCGACCTGGATTCAATCTCCGGCATCCCATATGGCCTCGCAAGCACCACCAGGAGTAATTCCAGAGTGCAGAGCCAGGAGAAATCGTGAGTATTGTTGGATGTGACCCAAAAAGCAAAAAAAAAAAAAAAAAAAAGCATAAATATTTACTCATGGTGTCCCAGTTTGGTCCTATACAGCAAAGTACACACAGGCAGAGCAGATTACTTGACAGACCTGATATATAAAAATTAGTTAACTTCTCATTTCCACTTATATTCCAAATCTTTACACAAGTCTCCTTTTAGTTGGTTCCAGGTGTCATATACTTCATACTGCATCGTTCAACAAAAAAAAATATAATTGAAGAACTAAGGTATATAGCATAATGATAAAATTTATTAAAGATACCGTCCTTCATAATGAGAAAATCATTATAACCAAACATGACTCATGCCTTCAATGTGTCACAGAATCTGTCTTACAAGGAGGTCACAGAAACCCAGCCGTCTCAAATGGAGATCATTTTTGTGCTTACTGTTCATAGTGATATCTCTTATTACTTATGGGGTTTATTATTTTCGCACATGCCTGGTAGTCACGAACACACGACTGCTTCTAAGTCCAGATAGAGGAAAATACGAGAAACCCAGTCTCATATTTGGCACTGAATGTTTGTCAAAGCCGTTGCAGAAAAAGAAATGAATCTGTCGCTAACAGCATTTTCATTCTGGATAGCCCTAAAACACGAGCAGCTGGGCTGAGATTGCCTTTTCAGAGTTCATGAGGGACTTTTACAGCTGTCACATCTAAGCAAGTCTTAAAAACCATTTCTCAAAGCCAGACTTATATGAGACAAGCATCTGGTGACAAATGTTGAAAGAATAACAAAACCGTCTGTACTCTGGGTTTCTTGACCTTCGTGTTTATTAACGTTCAACTTCTCCCCAACCCTCAACTCTCAAACCAAACCACTGAGCTCTGCCTATTGCACACTGCTGGGGAAAAGTAAAATGGAACCGATTTCTAGGCTTCTCAGCCTGATAAAGATCAACCCATTAAAAAGTTAACACACCATTAACAAGAGAACACAGGGAGCAGATTTGCACAACTCAGTTGGACAGTAGGTAGTTTTTAATTGAACTAAAACTCAAGTACTCTTGACTAAATCCCTTCATGATTAATTTTCCACCAGCCAAGATTGATTTTTTATAAATTTGAGAGTGCAAAACTTCCTTCATAGACAATGAAAATTTGTTTTTCAATATCAACCTGCTCTCCGGAATTGCCTAGAGCAAGTCAAATGTTTCCTACTCTCCATAAAAACTTTCCTTTCACAGCCTTGGAAAAACTGGCCAAGTGACTGATTCAAAAACTGATTCTATGTCACTTCAGTGATTAACTTCAACTTTACAGGAGTAAAAGAACGGGATGGATCTTGTACTGAGAGAAAGAGGTAAGACAAGACTTGTTTGAAATCTTCCTTACTTGTACAAAACTCCAATACCTCTAATGGTTAAATAGGATTTTGTCACTTTAGGAATAGTTTAAAATGTCCTCTGATTTGATGGAATATATGCACTGGTGAAGGGATGGGTGTTTGAGCATTGTATAACTGAGACTTCAACCTGAACGCTTTGTAACTTTCTATATGGTGAATTAATAAAAGAATTTTTTTTTTAAAATGTCCTCTGATTAATTCAACAAATAAAAGCATGGTTATAGATTATCACTACTCTTCCTAATACAGCCAAAGGACCAGAGAACACAGTGGTCCTAAAGCTGAGCTTAATTATAAGGATGCAGAAAAAAAGGTAAGGTGTTTTAGAACTACATCTCCTTCCACTCAAAGGATGCCCCTGTAATCCATGACAATCTATCTTGTAGACTGTGCTCCCATACCTGTAACTAGAAACTACTGCAATTTTAGAGACACCCGCTATCCCCTGTAGCACCTATAATGGGATGGATACCAAAGAGTTGAATTGAAATTCAAGGTAGAATACAAAAAGTCACAGAATTCATGCCCCTTAGTTTCACTTAAGAGTGAAAATGGGGCTGGAGCAATATAGCATAGCAGGTAGGGAGTTTGCCCGGCACACAGCCGATCCATGTTTGATTCCCAACATTCCATATGGTCCCCGGAGCACTGCCAGGAATAATTCCTGAGAGCATGAGCCAAGAGTAACCTCTGTGCATCGCCAGGTGTAACCCAAAAAGAAAAAAAAAAACTTTCTGTATTTGTTGAAAAAAAAAAGTGAAAATGGACATCCATTTTCATCCCATCAGTACCCTACACATCAATACTCAAGTTACTACCCCCTGCACATCAATACTAAAGTTGCCCCATAGGAAATAGAAAATTGTTTCAAATATTTTGCCTCAGTTTTTTGTTTTCTTTCTTTGGGTGTTTTTTTTTTAATTTATATTTTGTTCTGTTTGTTTGGGTTTGGGTTTGCGTTTTTGTGCAACACTCTAACACTCCACTGTGCTCAGGGCTTCCTCCTGGCTTACTCCTGCCTCTATGCTCAGGGATCATGTCTGGCAGTGCTCAGGACCATATGGGGTGCTAGGGATTGAACCTGGGTCTGCTGTGTGCAAGGCCAGGTGCCTGCTTTCTGTACTATTGTCCCACCCCCTGTTGAAATATTTATTTAAAGAATAATTTTTAAGTAGAAAAAATAGGGAGAAGAGCATAGAAAAGAAGAAAATGCAGGAGGAGGAAGAAATAAAAGCAACAAAGAAATAAAAGCAAAAAAAGCAAAGGGAGAGAACGCCAGGCATGCAGCTAGCCGCAGAGCACCCGCCTTGAATCTGTGAGTCTCTGGGTTCCATCCTGACTCTAAAAAAAGAGGAAAAGGAGAAGACAAGAAGCAAGAAAGAAAATGGAAGAGAAGGCATCACTGACAAACAATGATGTCTAATTTGCTCCTACGTGACTTTATCCATCCAATGAACACTGACAATGTACTACCTATTGTTACCGCAAAACTGGCTTGTTTCTGAGTGGATCCTTGATTTTCTTTTGTATGTAAATGCAGCATGCAAAACCCCAGATGTTTATAAATTTATTTATTTAACCCAATTTAGAAAGGTAGTTTTGTATCCCCTGATCTTTTCTGTCTAGGCTTCTTACTGGTTCCTCGATGATCCCTCTGGGTGCCACCCCCATCCCTGATCTGTGCTGGTCTGTTACTGGTTTTGTCTCTCAGAGTCCGTGCCTGGTCTCTCACCAAGTTGGTTTTATAGGCTCACTGCTGTCCTCCTGGCCCGTCATTACTCTTTGCAGTCTGACAGCTGGACTCTCAAGGTTCATTGTCTGGATGCTCCTCTCCATCGCTTTTCTTTGTTCTCAGTCAAAAGGGAGAGAACTGCTGCTCTTCTGTCATATGTTCGGACACAAGTGAGGGAGTCCACAAGGACGCTCCCTGCCTGTATCCCCCACGCCCCTGGGAAATGCTCTTAACCCCACCCCTTAGCTATCTCCATTATCTCTCTGTTTAACTGTTCCTTATGCTAGCAAGATATAAAATAGTCATCCTTACTAGATTCCTGGCATATGCCACCTCCCCCATCTTAACCTCTTCATGACACTACGTTAAAGCACAGTACCAGGCATCGAACAACGAGCCAACAAAATAAAGTAGAATTCCTCATGGAATTTCTATCCTACAGAGGTAGATCTTCTCCTATTAGAATAGCATTCTTCAAGCTGTAGTCTGCTATCAAAAAAAAAAGTGAACTTTATGAAAATAGAAAGTATAACCAAGGAAGTGGGTATGAATTCTAGATTCAGTAAAGGTTGTTGCTTTATTCAAAATAGTGAGGAGGCACTTCTCTGAAGAATAAATTATTAGAGCAAAGCCATGAATAAGGGTTAAGAACTCAGGGGTGCGGAGAAAGAGGCTATAGGGGAAGCAGATTCTAGAATCAGTACTTGGAGAAGAGTTCTTCATGAAGAAATCCTAAAAAATGTAGGATCAGTGAGCTAAAGTACAGTAAGAGTACGATGAGAAATAAAGCCAGAGAAGTAATCAAGGACAAGATCCCAGAGTCTTGCAGCCCACGATTTTTTTTCTAATGGGGGGGGCAGTGCAGGGACATAAATATAAATCTGAGAAAAGTCATTAAGGAGCACATGTAAATAGAGAGAAAACTAACCTTAGATGTTCTACTATTCAGAGCAATCTGAGAAGAAAGCCAAAAAGGTAGATTGAGAGACAGCAGAGAGTAGACATGGTAATCTGGAAGTCAAGTAGAGGTTTCTTCAAAGTAGTGTGAGTGAGTGATTCAATTGTTGCTATTAAAATATAAGAAAATATTTTCAGTAACAGAATTGCAAACCAGAACACCTAAAAGGAAAAAGAGGGAGAACAGGAGAGAGGGGGGTAGGCGGGAGGAAAGGAAGAGGAGGAAGAGAAGGAGGAAAAGTTTCTGTCATAGAGACAGGCTGCCAGTGGGTGGAAGGGAAACTGGGAACACTGGTGTTGTGAAATGTACATTAGTGAAGAGATGGGTTTGAAACATTGTATGAATGAAACTCAATTATGAACAACTTGTAACTGTGTAGATCTCACGGTAACTCAATTGAAATAACAACAACAACAACAATAATAATAATTTTAAAAGAAAACTTAGAAAATTTGGGGGGATAATACATTTGCCTTGCACTCAGCCCACCGGAGTTTGATCTTCGGCACTTCATATGGTTCCCAAAGCCCACCAGGAGTGATCCCTGAGTGCAGAGCCGGTTGTAAGGCCTGAGCACCACCGAGAGTGGTCCAAAAACAAAAAGGTAACATTGAGAACTGACCAATGTATTTAGCTCTATGGTTGTCACTAAGTAGGGTCAGAATGAGTGATTTTTCAGGGGAGAGTTGAAGCACAGAAGTCTGATTTGGGAGAGTTCAAGAGAGAATGAGGAAATATAAACAACTCCTACAAACAATTCTCTGAAGATTTACTGTTAACAAATTGATCAAAGAAGAGGGATAGAGTCAAAGAAGCTTTTTTTTTACATTAAAATAAAAATTATAGAGTATTATGTTAATGGAAAAGATTCAATATAGAAGGAAATGCTGATGATACAGATGAAAGGAAAGAAATTTTAAGAACCATATCTTTAGTAAGGTAAGCAAAAGTGATTAGGCTTTTAGTGTTTGTGTAGTAATGTTGACATTAGATAGCAGACAGGAATCTAGATGTAAATGCAGGTTGCCTTAGGAAACTGCATGTACAAAGATAAGGAAGTTCTCATCTCACTAATTCTTTTTTTCTCAAGGAATAAAGTGCTCAGAATGAGAGTGAGGGTTTGTACTTGAAAGAGAGAGACAGTAAGAAAAGGAGCTTGAGGACATACAGTGGACAAACGCAAAAAAATTCCATGACTCAACTGATTCTTCCATGACTCAACTCTGATTCTCCCATGACATTCATGCCATTTCTGTCACTTATAATCTTCATTGCTTTAACACAAAACTGTGATTTGCATAAAAAAATTTTAGTTTCTAGAAAGGCAAGTAAGGAAAATGCCCTGTTCATAAAATATTTAACTCACATAACTCAAACACAATCTTCTTTGCCTAAACACAAAAGTGCTCTTGGTCATGATCATCTCCATAACTAGATTTTGTCTTTACTTCAACCTCTGAAAAATGGAAATAAATTGATTCCAAAGTCTTTCGAGGAACAGGAAAAAAATTTCTTCTCTCAATGTGGTAGTGACTAATTTAGTGTAAGAAGTATTGAAGAGACTAGGAATGTTTAGTGTAAAGAAGAGAAGCCATCTGGGAAGTATGATATCTACATCCTATATTTGAAAAAATATCATTTTATTTGGAGAGTTTGTTCTTTCATATCCAAAGGGTAATAGTTAAAGACAGGCAGCTAGGGAGGCACATCACTGTATCACTATATCACTGTCATCCTGTTGCTCATCAATTTGCTCGAGTGGGCACCAGTAACATCTCCATTGTGAAACTTGTTGTTGCTGTTCTTGGCATATTGAATATGCCACGGGTAGCTTGCCAGGCTCTGCCGTGCAGGCGAAATACTCTCGGTAGATGGCCCAGCTCTCTGAGGGGGGGCGGAGGAATTAAATCCGGGTCGGCCGCGTGCAACGTAAACGCCCTACCCACAGTGCTATCGCTCCAGCCTTTGAATACTATATATAACAATGTCACTGTCATCCCGTTGCTCATGGATTTGCTCAAGCAGGCACCAGTAACATCTCCATTGTGAGACTTGTTACTGTTTTTGGCATATCAAATACACCATAGGCAGCTTGCCAGGCTTTGCCATGGGGGTGAGATACTCTCAGTAGCTTGCCAGGCTCTCTGGGAGGAGCAGAGAAATTGAACCCAGGATGGCTGTGTGCAAGGCAAATGCCCTAACCACTGTACTATTGCTCAGAAGAAATAATTCTTAAAAAAAAATGCTTACATTGAATACTTGGATCAACATTATCATCATCATCATCATCATCCCAGTGAACGTCGATTTAAAAAAAGAACATTTGGATAAGTTTGTTAATTCAGCAGTAAAAGAAAGTTGTGGAATCAAGGTAATTGACTTTATTCTTTCAACATTTGTTTCTTCAAGGTCTGAAGTTATAGAGGAGAGGTTCTCCTGGTTTTTGATATTATTATTCAGTATTTGTTTTTCTCTTTCGAGCCTATATCACTTAGCATGACCCCTTCCAGTTCATTTTGTAGAGGGGAAAAAAGCAAAATTAAATGATGCTGAATTTATCTGATGCTTTTTGTAATTATATTGATATGATCATTGATTTCTCTTCATTTGTTAATAGTGAGTGACTATCCCTGGAATAAACACAACTTGATCAAAACATATTCTTTCTTTATGTCAGTTATTTTTGGTTTAAATACAACAATAATCTATAACTATAAACACTATAAAGCCGATAATCATTTTGTAAAATAATTTTTATACTTTATATAAACTAAATGGCCCCTGAAGACTGATTTTTTTTCTCTTAGATGAATGAACTATTTTGTCTATAAACACAGCAGCACTAACAACTTTACCACACACCATTCTATTTAAATATAATTAACATCTTTTGAAGAAAAGTTCACTATATTAATAACTTCTCTGGGAATACTTTCATTAGAATTTCTACTATATCAATAAAGTAGGATTTGCATTTATTATTACATAACTAAAATAGAAATGCTTTATTCTCTTTCTACCCAATGCTTTATTCTTTATTAACAAGATCACTTGTTTCCCAAGTAACATAAATTAATATTTTAAAATATTTACTGTTTTCAGGGTGGGAGCGATAGCACAGAGGGTAGGGTGTTTTCCTTGAACACGGCCAACCCGGGTTCGATTCCCAGCATCCCATATGATCCCCTGAGAGCCACCAGGGGTAATTCCTGAGTACAGAACCAGGAGTATCCCCTGTGCATCATCGGGTGTGACCCAAAAAGCAAAAAAAAATTACTGTTTTTATGACTATTTTACATTTATTAACTGACTTAATCTTCACAAGTGTATGAAGTATGTAGAACTAATATTATTGTTAACAAGAAGGCCTCCTAAAAAAATTTTGTGTTCAACCTGAAGAAAATACGGCCTCAATATATTTTCTTTCTACTTTTTTTCTATTTTCTAACCAATACCCAACCTGAATTTTATTTAGCCTTTATCAATCTTTGCCAGGGGCTATTAAATGCTTAGAATACCTTCTACACTCAATATGTAGCTGTGCTCTTAAGAGGAATCTAGTAATCAGTTTTGTAATTTAGAATGCTTTAAGTTGGACCTTAGAAGATACAGAAGGATTTATAAGATTTTGAGACTATGGAATGCATGGAATAAATAGTTATAAATTATAGGAAAGGACATTAGAGTCAAGATTTGAGAAGATATATGAAATTATGACATAAGAATTCTATCTGACAAAGTGATGCCTGATCAGAACTTAGCATACTTTTATGGCATCCAGTGTTTTATATTCTCATACATGAAATATGAGAAGTGATTTTGTTTATAATTATTTTGTTGCTAGAGACATCTGTGCACAGTGAAACTGAGAAATCTCTCCTGGGTAAAGAACAGGTCAGTGCAGAGCTAAAGCTACAGTGGTCCTAACTTTCCTGTGCTTCTCCAAAGCTGAGAATTTGTCCCTCATAAACTTAAGTCATTTTTCTTGCATTTTATAAATAGCAATCATATAATAACATTAAATGCATCTTTTAAAAATAAACTATTTATATGAAAGAGTGGCCTTTTTAATTTCTGTGTATTTTCACTGCTCTATTACTTTATATAGTTGTCAAGTTGACCTGCTTTAGAAAGGATAACCCTTTTGGACAAACTAAAAGCAACAGAAATATAATGAATGTCGGATTTGTTAGATCTTAAACTCTGTTGTCTTTTCCTTTGGAAAATGACATAGTAATAACTATTGGGCTATTCAAGGACTTTCTATTTTGATGCAGTAGTTGTAGTGTAAGTTATTTTATCTTGATTTTACTCTAGGGCTTATAGAATTAGATTTTGCTGGAGTCAGCTTTGATTTAACGCTTGTATGCATTACAGGTATTAGAAAAAAATCCCATTCGCCCAAAAGTCTTTGTAGCACCAGCAAACTAATTAAAACTACCCAGCTAAGTAAATTCATTTTAGATTATCAGTAACACCGTGAGTTTTTATTTTAAACACAAAGTTTGCTCAGTACTTGAGGGAAAAAAACCCATTCTATCATACACAGTATTTGGCACTTATTCAAAGTATACCTCTAGATTAACAAATGTTTTAGTATCTTTTCATTGGAAAAATCCTGAGTTAGTTCAAATGACTAGAGTAAACTATAACAGGGTCCAAGGACATGAGTGGACAACAGTGTTACAATTCTAATAAATAATTTTGATCTTTTTTAATGTTGACTAATACACATTTGATGACTTGTCTTGGACTTGCAGTGATATTTTAGCTATACTTAGAAACTAGTGAACATATCTGAAAGTAACTACAGGACTGACTCAGGAACAAGGATGAATAATGTGTAACTCAGAAACCCCCAATGAGTTTCATACTGTACTGGTTTTGAAAGTACGGTTATAGAGGTGTCAATATTTGTATTGACATAGTGGCAATATCTCCCCTAGGTAAACCTGCAGATTGAAGTTAATTTAGAAATATCCAAACTGGTTTTGAAGCTAATAATATAAACTTACAAAATCTATGCTCTTTCCACAACCAACATTCAGATATTTAAAACTTTCATTTCTTATTTTTTTTCTATGGTTTGAAACTTCTTGACTGATAGTGATTAACCAGGGAGAAGGCAATGGGAGACAGAAGGGGGAAAGTCTGACCTCTTTACCAACTTCTGTGATTATTATTTTCTAGCTGGTCCATTTATTCACTCAGTTATTCAAAATAATTGATAACCTTTTATGAAATTTCTCATATGTTAGATGTTACATTTTAAAACACAAGTGTTTTGCAAAATTAATGCAAAATTAATGTTTCTTGTATTCTTTAGTCCACAATAATTCCCTTATTTGGGAATGTTAACTTCTCAATTTTATTCCCCCAGATTTCTAATAACAGATCACCCTTAGGAATTTACCATTCTTTTTTTTGGTTTGGTTTTTTTTTTTTTTTTTTTTGCTTTTTGGGCCACACCCAGCAATGCACAGGGATCACTCCTGGCTCATGCACTCAGGAATCATCCCTGGCGGTGCTCAGGGGACCATATGGAATGCTGGGATTTGAACCCGGGTCAGCCGCTTGCAAGGCAAACGCCCTACCCGCTGTGCTATCACTCCAGCCCCAGGAATTTACCATTCTATAACACTCACCCATATTTCTTGGGTAGGACTGGCCTCCATGGCTTTTGCGGCAAATTGGTTTAAGACTATCACTTTCTTCAATTCCCCACCTTGGAGTGATAATGCATTTCAAGGAGTGTCAATGAAACACTGATAAAAACAAAGAGTATCCGCTATTTTGTGGAGCTTCTTAGAGGGAATCTTTGCCCTCTTCTGGATGGCGCAAGACAAAGATATGAGATTAAATGGCTCTAGCCTCTTGCTGATGAAATGGGCATGGCTGGAGTAGCTGGGGTACTAAATAATGGAATCCAAGGGTAAAACCAACTCCACAAAAGGCATATAAAAGAGAGAAATCAGGCATGGTCATATTTTGGTTGATGGATCAATTCTCTTTGAAGCAACTTATCTCCAGATATTTCAGTTATTCCATTCCATTTTCACTGGTTTTTAAAAAAGCTATCTGCTTTTAGTGTATGTATCATAAAAACCACTCTTAAATGTTTTAAAAATACTTTAAATGGTATGTTTAAATGGTATGAGATTTCTAATATTTTTAAATTCAGAGAATTTTATGTTTAGAGTTGTGCAAATTTATTGCAATTAATTTTAAGTACTTCAAAAAATTAGTATACCAATTACCAGTTATTACCACTCTGCTAAACTTCTTCTTGCCCCTGTCTTGGGCTACCACAACATTAATTAACTTTTATTTCCAATTTTTATCTACTTTAGACATTCCATATAAATATGAGGGTTGTACTAGCTTCTGTAATGTAACATATTATCTTTAATGTATGTATATACATATACAGATGACTATATATAGCTATGACTCATTTTAGTTATCCTATTGGTTATATATTTGACCTTTTTGTACCAGTGACTGTTATTGAATAATGATGCTTGCACACCCCTGTATGCTTTTTGTTTGGGGTTTTTTTTTTTTAGGTATTGTGGTTGACAATGTCAGGGTTTCGTGCATAATAATCCAGCACCATTTTTTCACCAGAGTGTCCACCACCCTCAGCCATTGTCCCAGTGTCCCTCCTGCCCAACCTGCTCCCTTCACCCACCCTCTCACTCTCCTGTGGTAAGTTTTCTACTGAAGACCAGTTCTTCAGCTTTGTACATGTTTTTTATATGGACATATGTTTGATTCTCATCAGCAGATACCTAGGAGTGAAATTACTGGGTAATTTTGTATGTTGTGTATTAATATTTTGTATAACTTCCAAGCCCTTTATAAGGTTGCTTCATTGTTTGACATTATGATTAGAAATGTATGATAGTGTTCTATTTTTTTGTACAGTCTTGCTAACTGTTATTTGGCTTCTTGAGTAGACATCCTGGTGAGTGCAAAGTGGTAGCTCATTGTGGTTTTGATTTGTATTGCCCTTGTGACTAATGAAGGTATGAATTTTTCACATGCTCACTGTCCATTTTTATTCTCTGGATTCTTTAGTGTTACAATTGACTGAAGTTAGAGGTTTTATTTTTTTAACCTGTAGCATAGATACCAATCTAGTCTCTCTGTCTCTGTCTCTGTCTCTGTCTCTCTCTCTCTCCCCTTCCCTCCTTCCTGCCCCCCAACCCATCCAATATTTCTTCCTCTGCTATTTGTCTCTGCAGCTGACCCACAAGAAAATGCCAGTAAAATGAGCTATTCCCCAGATTCCATGCCAGAGATTGGTAAGTGGGTAAAATCAAATTAGCCAAATACTGCATCTAGCTGACTTGAATTCAGTGAGTATGATAGGAAATTAATGGTCCAACTTAGATCCTTCAACACAGTTAAATTGATTATATCTGGATATATAGGGGAAAGAAAATTCTTATTAATAAAGAAAGCTGCATATCCTTATAGATGAAAATTCAACTACATAACAAAGGTAAGCAACTGGTATCTTTAACTTCAAACCTTATATTTAAGATTAGTTTCCTTACAATATTTTCCCTCCCTACAATATCTAAATGAAATTTAAGAACAATGCTTTCAAACTAAATAAGAGACTATAAGGCAAAGATTTCAGCCTCTGTGGAATTAATTTTTATGTACAAAGTAAACGGATAGAGAGAATAGCTGAAGCATTTATCAAGAGACATTGTATGAAGGAACACAAAAATACATAGAAAAAAGTAAGAGGCAGAGTTGGGACTAAACTATACATTATGTGCTTTTAAGTGTGTCATTCCTCAGACTAACACGAAGAACACTGGAACTAAACAACTTTACCCCACCACCAAAAGGTAAAAATGTGCTTCAGGTACCTTGGGTAGCATGTGATAATCAACTGTCTATTCTCATCTGCTCACATATAAATATGAAGAAAAGGAAACTCTGATTCCGTTCATTCTACAAATCCCTGGGTTTATTTCACCCACACCTGGAACCATATGCAATGAATTAAATTAGGGTTTGTTGACTTAGTGGTTGATTTGGAATTTTTGAAAAGTCAACTAAGGATTTCTTTAGCCAGCACTGTTCTTTAAAGATAATTACACTTCAAGATGGGAAACATTAAGCATATCCCTAGGTAATGGATTTTGAACTTTCCAAGATTTATAGCTGCTTCTTCCTATTTAAAGGCACTTAGCTCAGAAAACTGCAAAGTTAAGTGAAATAACAACTATCCAGATTTTGTTTTAGTGAAAGACTCTAAAGTAACTGGATCACAAGAACAATCATAAAAATTTAGAAACAATATGGAAAATACATGCAGAATTCATATGTCCCAGTTGAATTTTTTTTTATTTTATTTTTATTTTTTTTTCTTTTTTTTTTAATTTTATTAGTTTATTTTTAATTAGAGAGTCATCGTGAGGGTACAGTTACAGATCCATACATCTTTATGCTCATGCTTCCCCCATACAAAGTTCAATAACCCATCCCTTCACCAGTGCCCATTCTCCACCACCCGTAAACCCAACATCCCTCCCCCCCTCCCCAGACCCGACTCCCCCCACCCCACCCTGCCACTATGGCAGGGAATTCCCTTTTGTTCTCTCTCTCTGATTACGTGTTGTGATTTGCAAAAGAGGTGTTGAGTGGCCATTGTGTTCAGTCTCTAGTCTGAATTCCGCCCGCCTCACCCTTCCCCCACATGACCTCCAACCACATTTTGCTTGGTGGTCCCTTCCCTGAATTACCCAGAATGAGAGACCAGCCTCCAAGCCATGGAAACAATCTCCTGGTACTTATTTCTACTATTCTTGGGTGTTAGTCTTATAGTGTCTATTATTCTATATTCCACAGATGAGTGCAATCTTTCTATGTCTGTCTCTTTCTGACTCATTTCACTTAGCATGATACTTTCCATGTTGATCCACTTATATGCAAACGTCATGACCTCATTTTTTCTAACAGCTGCATAGTATTCCATTGTATAGATGTACCAGAGTTTCTTCAACCAGTCATCTGTTCTAGGGCACTCGGGTTTTTTCCAGATTCTGGCTATTGTAAACAATGCTGCGGTGAACATATAAGTGCATATGTCACTTCGACTATACTTTTTGGCTTTTCTGGGATATATTCACAGCAGTGGTATTGCTGGGTCAAATGGGAGCTCAACCTCTAGTTTTTTGAGAATCGTCCATACTGTTTTCCAAAAGGGCTGAACTAGCCGGCATTCCCACCAGCAGTGTAGAAGGGTCCCTTTCTCCCCACATCCTCTCCAACAGCGGTTGCTTTTGTTTTTTTGGATGTGTGCTAGTCTCTGTGGTGTGAGGTGGTATCTCATGGTTGTTTTGATCTGCATCTCTCTGACGACTAGTGATGTAGAGCACTTTTTCATGTGCTTTTTGGCCATTCGTATCTCTTCCTTGGTAAAGTTTCTGTTCATTTCTTCGCCCCATTTTTTGATGGGGTTGGATGTTTTCTTCTTGTAGAGTTCAACCAGTGCTTTATATACCCTTGATATTAACCCCTTATCTGATGGGTATTGTGTAAATATCCTTTCCCATTCTGTAGATAGTCTTTGTATTCTGGTCACTGTATCTTTTGCGGTGCAGAAGCTTTTTAGTTTAATGTAGTCCCATTTGTTGATCTCTGTTTTTACTAGATTGCTTAGTTCCGTGTCATCTTTGAAGATACCTTTATCTTCAATATCCTGGAGGGTTTTGCCGACCTTGTCTTCAATGTACCTTATGGTTTGTGGTCTGATGTTGAGGTCTTTAATCCATTTTGATCTGACTTTTGTGCATGGTGTCAGGTCGAGTTCTAAGCCCATTTTTTTGCATGTGATTGTCCAGTTGTGCCAGCACCATTTGTTAAAGAGACTTTCCTTGCTCCACTTCACATCTCTTGCTCCTTTATCAAAGATTAGATGATCATACATTTGGGGTTGTGTGTGGGGATATTCCACCCTGTTCCATTGGTCTGCAGCTCTGCCTTTGTTCCAGTACCATGCTGTTTTAATTGTTACCGCTTTGTAGTACAGTTTAAGGTTGGGGAGGGTGATGCCTCCCATCATCTTTTCCCCAAGAGTTGTTTTGGCTATCCGTGGGCGTTTATTGTTCCATATAAATTTCAGGATTGCTTGCTCCGCTTCTTTGAAGAATGCCATGGGTATCCCTATAGGGATCGCGTTAAATCTGTATAATGCTTTTGGGAGTATTGCCATTTTGACAATGTTTATTCTCCCTATCCATGAGCAGGGGATATGTTTCCATTTCCTCATGTCCTCTTTTATTTCATGGAGTAGAGTTATATAGTTTTCTTTGTAGAGGTCCTTTACTTCTTTAGTTAAGCTGATTCCAAGATATTTGATTTTCTGGGGCACAATTTTGAATGGGATTGCTTTTTTCATGTCCCTTTCCTCTGTCTCATTGTTTGCATATAGGAAGGCCATGGACTTTTGGGTATTGATTTTATAGCCTGCGACTTTACTGTATAGGTCAATTGTTTCTAAGAGTTTCTTACTAGAGCTTTTAGGTTTCTCTAGGTATAGCATCATATCGTCTGCGAATAGTGAGAGCTTGATTTCTTCCTTTCCGATCTGAATCCCCTTAATATCTTTTTCTTGCCTGATGGCTATTGCTAATACTTCCAATACTATATTAAAGAGAAGTGGTGAGAGTGGGCATCCTTGTCTTGTCCCCGATCTTAGAGGAAAAGCCCTTAGTTTTTCTCCATTGATGATAATGCTTGCCCTAGGTTCGTGGTAGATGGCTTTGACTATCTTGAGAAAAGTTCCTACAAAACCCATTTTGGTGAGAGTTTTTATCATGAATGGGTGCTGGATCTTGTCAAATGCTTTCTCTGCATCTATTGATATGATCATATGGTTTTTATCTTTACTTTTGTTGATGTGATGGATTATGTTGATTGATTTCCGAATGTTAAACCATCCTTGCATCCCCGGGATGAATCCCACTTGGTCATGGTGTATGATCTTTTTGATGAGTTGTTGGATTCTATTTGCTAGTATTTTGTTGAGGATCTTCGCATCGGTGTTCATCAAGGATATTGGTCTATAGTTTTCTTTGTTAGTGGTGTCTTTGTTTGCTTTTGGTATTAGGGAGATATGTGCCTCGTAGAAACTGTTCGGAAGGGTTCCTGTCTTTTCAATTTCCTGGAAAAGCTTGTGGAGAACTGGCAACAAGTCTTCTTTAAATGTTTGGAAGAATTCACCAGTGAATCCGTCTGGACCTGGGCTTTTGTTTTTGGGGAGACTTTTGATTACAGTTTCGATTTCCTTGATATTTATGGGCCTATTGAGGTATTTCACGTCTTCTTGGCTCAGTCTTGGGAGATTGTAGGAGTCAAGGAATTCGTCCATTTCTTTTAGGTTCTCTTGCTTCGTGGCATACAGACTTTCAAAGTAGTCTCTGATGATCCTTTGAATCTCCTTGGTTTCTGTTGTGATGTCCCCCTTTTCATTTCTGATTCGGTTTATTAGGGTTTTCTCTTTTTCTTTGTTTGTGAGTCTTGCTAGCGGTTTATCAATCTTATTTATTTTCTCGAAGAACCAGCTCTTTGTTTCATTGATCTTACGGATTGTTTTTCGGGTTTCCATATCGTTAATTTCTGCTCTAAGTTTTATTATTTCTTTCCTTCGATCTGGTTTGGGTTCCTTTTGCTGGTCCTCTTCTAAGATCTTGAGCTGCGAAGTCAAGCTATCTATATAGGCCCTTTCTTCCTTTCTGAGGAAGGCTTGGAGAGCTATAAATTTTCCCCTTAACACAGCTTTAGCCGCGTCCCATAGGTTCTGATAGCTTGTGTCTTCATTCTCATTTGTTTCGAGGTATCTCTTAATTTCTTTCTTGATTTCCTCCGTGACCCACTCATTGTTCAATAGTGAGTTGTTTAACTTCCAAGTGTTTGATTTGGTCCTCCGCGTCTGTGCATGATTAACTTCCATCTTCAGTGCATCATGGTCTGAAAAGATAGCTGATACAATTTCTATCTTCCCAATTCTATGAAGGTATAACTTGTGGCCCAGAACATGGTCTATTTTGGAAAATGTTCCGTGTGCGCTGGAAAAGAATGTGTATTCTTTCTTTTTGGGGTATATAGCCCTGTATAGGTCTATTAGCCCTGTCTCCTCCATTTCTTCCTTCAGGGCCATCGTTTCCTTGCTGAGTGTTGTTCTTGTCGATCTATCCAGAGGTGATAAGGCAGTGTTGAAATCTCCAACTACTATCGTGGTGCTAGTTATGTCCTCCTTAAATTCTGTTAGGAGTTCTTTTAAGTATTTAGCTGGTCGTTCATTAGGTGCGTATACGTTTAGGAGTGTGATTTCTTCCTGTTGTATATATCCCTTGATGAATATAAAATGACCTTTGCTGTCCCTTCTGATCTTTTTCAGCCTGAAATCTATGCTATCAGATACTAGTATGGCCACCCCTGCCTTTTTTTTGAGGGGGCTGTTTGCTTGCAGGATTGTTTTCCATCCTTTGATTTTGAGTCTGTGTTTGTTCTGACTATTCAGATGTGTTTCTTGTAGGCAGCAGAAAGTTGGGTTTAGTTTCCGAATCCATTTTGCCACTCTGTGCCTCTTGATTGGTGCATTTAGCCCGTTAACATTAAGAGAAATTATTGTCATGGGATTTTGTGCCATTTTTCTGTAGGGTTTGTTGTTCTTATAGGTCTTTTTCCTTGTCTTATAGTAGCCCTTTGAGTCCTTCTTTTAAGTTTGGTCTTGAGTCTATGAAGTTCCTGAGCTGTTGCTTGTCCATGAAATAGTGTATGGTTCCTTCAAGTTTAACTGAGAGTTTAGCTGGGTAGAGTATTCTTGGTGAGGCATTCATTTCATGAAGTTTTTTCACTATATCCCACCATTGTCTTCGGGCTTGGAGGGTTTCTTCTGATAGGTCTGCTGTGAATCTGAGGGGTGCGCCTTTGTATATGATCTCCTTCTTTGATCTTGCTGCTTGCAGTACTGTGTCTCTATCCACGGCATCCCTCATTCTGACTATGATATGCCTTGGGGATTTTCTATTTGGGTCCCTTTTAGCTGGCACCCTTCGGACTCCTTGTATCTGGATGTCCGCATTCTCTAGCTCTCCCGGTTGAATTTTTAACTTAATCTTTATAACAAGTTCCGAATCTATCTTCTGAAGATACATAGTCCTTTTTGCCAAGTGAAAAAACTAAACTCAGGTAACATAACTATCCTTAAGATATACTGTTAGTAACCAAAAGAGAATAAAGGTCCACTCAGATCTCTTATTCCAGAGCATGCTGTTCTAATTCTCATGCACCTTACTCCTTTTCTAAAACGGTTTCTCCGGGGCTGGAGCTATAGCATAGTGGGTAGGGCATTTATCTTGCACGTGACTGACCCAGGTTCGATTCCCAGCATCTCATATGGTTCCCTGAGCACCGCCACAAGTAATTCTTGAATGCAGAGCCAGAGGAACCCCTGTGCATTGCTGGGTGTGAACCAAAAAGCAAATAAGTAAATAAATAATAAATAATAAAAAGGTTTTCCCACTTACCACGTTTTAATATGATAATGTAAAACATCATACTAAAATGGGATTGTGGATCATCTATAATTATCTCATTTATTATCTTGTTTGTATTCTACATTCTCCTACTGGAACCAAAGCTCCATGAAAGAAAGACACTTATCAAGTTCACTATAACTTCAAGGTTTTAGCTCATAATTATCACTCAACTACTCGTTGATTTAATAAATATTCTTGTTCAAAAATAAAATCTGTCAAGGTAAAATAAAATGACAAGAACCCAAATGCCTTCAGCACCAGAATCAATGTTTATTCGAGCATAAGAATGATCCACTTTGCCTGAGACTCTTCTTTCTAAAATTAATGGTGTGGGACCAGAGACATAGTTAAGGCCTAAGGCATATAACTTGCATGAAACTTACCCCATTTCCATCCCTAGCACTGCATGGTCCCCCAGGTAGAGCCAAGTGAGACCCTGGAGCCCCAAACGTCACTCGGTGACCTGGCCCCAGGGTCCTTATAGCTACATCCTCCAGCCCTCGCACCCAATCACCATCCTGGTTAATCAAGAATTTCCAGAAAAAGCCCTTAAGCTTTCTGACCACTGTGTGGAATACCAAACAAAGTAAATCTAGTGATATTAACATACCACCTCTCTAAATGCTTTTGGAGTAAGGATCCATCTATGAACACAGAAATGTTTCAGGAAGAGTGGCTATATAAAGAAGTATAAACTCTGATCCCTGATCCCAAGGAGTTCACAGGCAAGCAAGAAAGTCAGTAATATATCTTTAGAAAGCAACTCCCCATTGCAAAGCAGTCTATATATATTCCAAGCATTCGAAGCAGCTGTTTGTAACAAAGTTTATTTTTTCTGCACAAATTTCAGTTCCAGGGAAACCTAAAGCACCACCAAGGTAAGGAGGAAGGAAGACTCCAATTTACCAGCTCTGACATCTTCAGCACCTGCTGTTAATCACACACCTGCATTCAGGCATGATTTACTGGCTCTTGTGATTGGCCATTTCTACTGCTGTCTCTCTAGATCACTGTCACAGCTGAATATCCAGGGACCACATTCATCAAAAGCATAATCTGGGCAGAACGTGACTGTTTTTCCAAAACTGAAAGGATGGTAACAGCAAGAAAAATTGGCAGAAACTTTAAAAGAAAGTTGGTTGTTGCTGAGGATAGTAGAGAATGGTTTTTATTTTCTACTGTTACGAGAAAATCACCATACTCCCAGGTGTGGATTCAAAAGTACTGGAGTATTTCATTCTGACTACTCACCAGAATAAAAAAATACACCAACCAAAAATCCAGCAATTATTATTATTGTTGTTTTTTTTGCTTTTTGGGTCACACCCGGCGATGCACAGGGGTTACTCCTGGCTCTGCACTCAGGAATTATCCCTGACAGTGCTCAGGGAACCATATGGGATGCTGGGAATCGAACCCGGGTCAGCCGCGTGCAAGGCAAACGCCCTACCTGCTGGGCTATCTCTCCAGCCCCCAGCAATTATTATTATATTAGGATATTGAAGTCCTTCGTAATCTAACATAACAGGCCAATTAGACAGTTCAGTAATGTCTTTGGCCTTCATCTTTAATGACTAGTCTGAACCAAATCAATCAGAACTCTCCTCTAATATTCTTCACCAGGAACAGAATCTATAGAATCGCTCCCTGCTTTCCCAGGGGGTCTGAAGATGTTCTCCAGATTTTCCTGTAGCCTGTGGAAGAGACAATGAATGAAGTCAATCTACATAGTGGAGTTAGTCAAAGAAGTTTCGAAAAGCTTAGCTTCTATGTGAACTACTCTGGATACTTACAATTATGCATACGACCCATTTTTAAAGCTGGTTACAGTTGATTTCTAATTGTCATTCTTAATGCAAAGATTACTAATTAAGAAATTAATACTAAGAAGTGGCACAAATAAAATGACAAAGATTTATAGTTATATAGGTAGGCTGAGCTTAGTTGATGAGGTAGAGGTAGTGGGCATTTATCAGCTAGTGAGACAAGGCTTCTGGTTTGATTTTTTTTATTTTCTTTTATTTTGATTTTTGTTGGGGAACGGTGGAGAAGATTGGGGGCCACAGCTGGCAGGCTTATTCCTGGCCCTAGGTTCAAGAACTCAAGAATCACTCCTGGCATAGCTCAGTAAATCATATGCAGTACTGGGGATCTGACCAAGATCATCTCCATGTAAGGCAAATGCCTTAACCCCGTACTCTCTCTCGAATACCAATAATCTTTCTTAAATAAAACCAAGTAGATATTAACTATTATCTATTACATCTTGCCAAACATTTTGCTGGTTTGGTGGAAGAATGTTAATAAATAAAAGCATGCTGATTATTTCTCATGGTTTTCAGTAAAGTTCTTTAAACAGAAAATAAGCTTCAATCCAACTTGTATTTCTTAAAATGGACAGGAAGTGAAAAGATAGATAGAGTTGTTAAAACAGAGGCCCTTTGTGTGCAGAGCTAGTGACCCAAAGCTGTTGAGGTCAGAAAACCATGATGCCTGCAAAACTGTGAAAGATGAATTCTCTGTACCACAATAAAGTTATTTTACTGACAAGGAGATAAGATGCTTAAGGGTAACAGTGCAACAGGGAAAGCCAGACCTCCCAGACTTCTCCCAAACCACCTTTACTATACACATCCCAATGAGAAATGATAGTAATTTTCTGATCGTAAAATGTAAATAATTGGGATTCAGTACAGAGCAAGAGGACAGTTGAACTCTGTTTCACCAACTCAGCCCATCACTTCAATTGCCCGATGGCTGATTCAAGGGAAAAGTTATTAAACAGAGAACAAAGGAAGTGGACAAAGCCCTATGGGTATGTTTCTAGAAGGCATAAACTTCAAGGCAAGAGTCAAAGTCAAATGTTATGACTCAACAAGATTTCTGTATTATGAGTCAATAGAGCCGTTTAAAATGAAGTTCTTTAAAAACAGCACTTTACTGAGAAAACTCCAAATTAGAAACCAGTAATTGCTCCATCTCAGAAGACAATGCCAGTGTCCCTTGAACTATACCAAAAGCAACTGGGCTTCAAGAAGAGTACAGCCTCCCTCTGTCTACTGTCACCATGGATGAGTAATCAAGACAAGGCTTTTCTTTTTGGCTTTTTGCATCACACCTGGCGATACACAGGGGTCACTCCTGGCTCCGCACTCAGGTATTACCACTGGCAGTGCTCAGGGGACCATATGGGATGCTGGGAATCGAACCTGGGTCGGCCGCATGCAACGCCCTACCCTCTGTGCTATCACTCCAGTCCCAAGACAAGGCTTTCTTAAGATAACCTTCAACAGTTGCCAGTCTAGTGAGTCAAAAGCGAGGAAGCCAGGGCTGGAGTGATAGCACATTTGCCTTGTACGAGGCCGACCCAGGTTCAATTCCCAGCATCCCATATGGTCCCGTGAGTGCTGCCAGGGGTAATTCCTGAGTGCAGAGCCAGGAGTGACTCCTGTGCATTGCCAGGTGTGACCTAAAAAGCAAAAATAAAAGTGGGGAAGCCTTTCTGGTCTTCTGAGTGGAGAAGGCTATATTCTCTGGAGTTCTTCCACTTAAACTGTTAATTCCTTTTTTCCTCCCTTTCAAACAGGAATTCTTACTGTGGCCTCTCTCTTTTTCCTGTATTATTGTATCTTGCGTGGACTGAAAGTGATTAAATTAATCTGATTATCAATAAATTCAAAATCTTGAGGGACTCTGACTGACCAGATTAAAAGAAAGGCATTTCTTCCAAATACCTTGGACTTGTAAATGGGTATAAAAATTGGTGACACTGGATACTCTTAAAAGAGAAGGTCTATTTGTGATTATCTGTAGAATCACTGCATTGTGTGAGCAATGAGAGAATTTTACATTTTATAGCAATAAGTGTGTGTGTGTGGTGTTGACACAGTAGGAAGTCCTGAGAAATGATATCTGAAAGGTTCGTCATAATATTATATCCCAAGCCATGGAAACTGCTCCAAAATGGGACCTAATCCAGACCAAATTATTGTCTAGGTTCTTTTTTCCAGATCTTGTGAAAGAATATTTTTCTTCTTTCTTTAGTTGTAATCAAAAAGAACACAGCCTCAGAGCCGCTGCAAGGAAAGGAGCCCGGCACACACCTCACCTGTCTTTGTACAAATAAACAAATAAAAAAGAATCTCTCCCTCAAATCATTTTACTGGTTTTATTTAGAAAAGATATATGAGTGCCATCTGCTGGAAATTTTCCATAATAAACATACTGAGTACTTCCATGTCTATAATTTGTTTTGTAATACTTAGACAAAACATCGTTGTGAAATCCAACACATAGCACCAGTACAGACAACTTTGTCCCCTATTACCTGGGAAATGATACAAATACCTGAAAAGAAGATATGATAAAGCCTAAGAAATTCCTGAGACTTTAAGATTCCTGTTCCACTTCTAGAGCTGACCAACTTTAATAATTTTTCTTCTATTTGATAAACAACTTTAAATTCTTTGAAACATATTCTTCTCTTAAGCTGGTAGCTAGTTCAAATTGAGTTTTCGTTCCTTATAACAAGAAGAGTCCTGTCAATTCAAGCAGCCAGTTTCACGCATCATCTGGTCATATGACTTTAGCTCCATGACTCCTTAGTCGAAAATGGGACAATGATTGGAAGATAGACAAACATGTATTCGAGTCTTTGAGTGTCTAATCTGGAAATATGAAGTTTAAAATCACTGTATCACTGTCACTGTCATCCTGTTGCTCACTGATTTGCTCGAGCGGGCACCAGTAACATCTCCATTGTGAGACTTGTTGTTACTGTTTTTGGCATATCGAATATGGTACGGGTAGCTTGCCAGGCTCTGCTGTGTGGGCAGGATACTCTTGGTAACTTGCTGGGCTCTCCATGAGGGACGGAGGAATAGAACCCAGGTTGGCCAGGTGCAAGGCAAATGCCCTACCCGCTGTGCTATCGTTCCAGCCTGGAGTTTAAAATAAAGGTGATGGGGCCGGAGCGATAGCACAGCGGGTAGGTCGTTCGCCTTGTATGCAGCCGACCTGGGTTCGATCCCCGGCATCCCATATGGTCCCCCAAGCACCGCCAGGAGTAATTCCTGAGTGCAAAGCCAGGAGTAACCCCTGAGCATCGCTGGGTGTGACCCAAAAAGCAAAAGAATAAAAAATATATAAAAAAATAAAGGTGATAATTATAACAATTTAGTCAAAAAGAACAAAAATTTATGTCCACTATTTTTCTGATTTACTGTCTTTCTTCATTATATAGGAAATCTTTTTTTTTGGGGGGGGGGTCACACCCGGCGATGCACAGGGGTCACTCCTGGCTCTGCACTCAGGAATCACCCCTGGCGGTGCTCAGGGGACCATATGGGATGCTGGGATTAGAACCCGGGTTGGCCGCGTGCAAGGCAAATGCCCTACCCGCTGTGCTATCGCTCCAGCCCCCAGAAATCATTTTTTTAATGTACGAAGGAGGAAAAACAAGAAAAGCTGTGGGACTTTGTTAATTTAAGCCAGAATCAATAGGCATAGGAGGATTATTTTCTACCCTCTGAAGAGGATACTCAGAATCCTGTGTTACCTTCTTCTAGTAGAAAAAAATCAAAGTATAACTGTAAAGGTAATAAATATGGTTTATGTCCATGAAAATTAGCCTCATCCAAAAATAAATAAATTGATGGGCAAAATCTAAGCTTTCTTGTTTACATTATCACTGTGTCTTTAACTAGCTACTTAGGGCATCCCAACAAGTAGGTTTAAAGAAAAGAACAATTACTTTCAGAAACAAAAGCATAAATACAATAAGGAGCTGTTATTATCCCAGGACAAAGGCCTTTACCTATGCTAACCAAATATTTTTAGTGCAGAAAAAAATTTAGTTGAATTCAGGTTCTTAAACTATGGATCACAGCCCCATAAGAATCACATAAGTGAATATTTGGGTCATGAAACTTTGGCAACGGTAAAAGTTTTCCAAAGACACGATGAACAAAAATTAAGTCAAAATTAGTGTGCAGTGAATCAGCGATGGTTCTGGCAGCATTTGCTAGTGTTGCATTTTTTTAGTCAAAAAAGGGTTGTGAGTAAAAGAGGTTTAAGGAGCCCTGTCTTAAACGATCAGTTTAAAAATAGTGGGGACTGGAGAGTGGTAAGGTGCTTACCTTGCAATCTTGCATACAGCCGACCACGTTTCTATCCCCTCGGTCTAAGGTTTCCCAAGTACTGCCAGGAGTAATTCCTGAGCACAATCAGATTGTGGCCAATAAGACAAAAATAAAAACAAAATCAGCAGTCTTGCTTTGCATCTTCAGGCCGTGGCACTGAAACATAAGGCCAGGTTGGCCAAGTATAGCCACTATTTAGGAGAGTGCTCCCACCAAAAATGAGGATTCAATATCTTAAAATCATTTTTTGTAAAAATTAATGTGTGAAGAGGATTGGTGGCATTTTTTCCAAAACTCAGTATGATATTGTTGTTTTTTCATTAATTTTTTTAAGCTTTGTCAACTTTTTTTTATTCTTTGACAATTTTTGTGCCTATACCTTATTTATAACGTATGCTCTGGAATAGTTAAGCACAAAATTATTAAGTTTAAGAACAAAAGTTCAATATAGGATAGAATGTTTTAATCACTAGACATAAGCAGAGAACAGTACATTGCTATACTTTAAAACACAAGATAGCACTCTTTTATCAGAATAACCCATTATATTTCATCATGCTTTTATTTTTATTTTTATTTTTTTTTTTTTTTTGCTTTTTGTGTCACACCTGGCGATGCACAGGGGTAATTCCTGGCTTTGCACTCAAGAATTACCCCTGGCTGTGCTCAGGGGACCATATGGGATGCTGGAATTTGAACCCGGGTCGGCCACATGCAAGGCAAACGCCCTACCCGCTGTGCTATCTCTCCAGCCCCATGCTTTTATTTTTAATGGCTTAAACTAAATCATCTTTTTCTTTGCAGGTCAATTCATTAATTAGTAAATTTTTATCAAGGATAAGTATTTACAAAACCTTGCAAAGACTACTCACATCCTATAAAATAAGAAATTCTGTTGGTGGGAAAATAGAACAGTCGTATAAGCAAGTTAAACATGGTTGATTCATTTATTAGTTCACTTACTCATCTAGTCCTTCAGAAAATATGTATTCATTTGCTATTTATTCATTATTCATTTATAATTAATTGCCAAGGGTGAGAGTAAATCAGGTATGGTCCTTTCCTTTTAGAGGTTATAGTCTGCCCAAGAAAAGAGACACTAAATAAATTTCATTTGACCCTTAAGTGCTAAAGAGAAAAATTACATGACACCCCTAGAATAAAATCTTTTTTCCTTCAAAAATCACATTTAGGTTGAAGATATGAATATTGAGGCATAGTTCACTGGGTGAACAGAAAGGAGTAGAATAGTCAGGTAAATGGGGAAGCACATATGAAGAGTGCTTATAACATTATAACAAGTAGCTGAAAGGAAACGTAGCTAAAGCAGCGGGACAGGAAAGAGAACAGATAAATATTCAGCTGAAGAGCTGGATGGAAATCAGGTAGTGCCATAAGCTACATTAAGAATCCTATTTTAGTATCTATTGAGAATTTTTGGAAAATAAATACCATAATCCTACTTGCAGTTTTTCCTTTTGGTACTGTTTTTGATCACACCGAGCAGTGCTCAAGGTCTACTCACAGCTGTTCAGGGATCACTACTGGCAGTGCTCTGGGGACCATATGTGGTACTGATAATCAGGCCTGGCTGGCAACAGGCAAGGCAAGAGCCCTAGCCCATGAACCAACTCTCCAGACCCATATTTGCATTTTAAAAGATGAGTCTGACATCAAGAATGAATTGAAGAATTGCAAAGGAGGATTTGGAAAGCCATTCAGAAGAATTAGGTATAACAAGCTATGAACATCAGTAGCAGATGGCAAAGTTACATTAAAATTGTCACCTCATTGTCATTATGTCACTTTACATTCTCAACCCCTTAGGTTAAAGGGAAAATCTCTCCAGGGATCTTAAAAGGAAACTCAGAACACACTCTCTCAGAAGAATGATGCTATAAAAGAAAGTTGGGTTTCATAGTTCAATTAATGCTTTAATTTAACCTTAATGAGGGCTTTACATTTCATTTTGAACAGCTTTATAGTTAAGATGGACCTAGAGTACTTCAAAAGATTCCCTGAAAAAAAAAAAAAGACTGAAAATCAGAAAAGGGCTGAAATATTAATTCTGTGGCATAGGCAAAAGAAGCTTTTATAGTAACGGCTTTTATGAAGGTAATGAGCAGATAGTAAAAAGTACCATTTTATATTTTTTATCATGGTAAGCTGTCCCCAGTGATTGAAAAACTGCTGAAGGTGGACAGCACTGACAGAGGAGGCAGGGACTGGCTGTAGTCTGTGATGTGAGACTGAGGAAAGAAACTACGACCCTGTGCAGTATTTCGGTCCACATCAGACTGTCTGACTGCAGTACACCTGAGACACGATTTATTCAAGGCGTGAGTCCCTTTGATGCCCTATGGAAATAAGCAACATGTACAAAATAAGCATTGGTGGAAAAAAGCTCCTTCTACATATATGATTCTTAATCCTGGTTTACTAGCTGTAGGATTATGGCTAAGTAACTTGAGCTCTGTTTCTTGGTTTTTTTTCCTTCTATAAGATGAAAAAGAAATTAGTAGCTAACCAGGAAATTCATTGTAAGAAATGATTCAAAATTTGGTGCAGGCAGACTAATCATTTACATAAGTGTTAATCAAGTCAAATAAAGGTGCCAAGAAATTAGAGATGTTTTCTCAGATGAGGAAGACCTGAAAAAAATGCAGCCACATGTTTAAGAAATATTTCTACAGAAAACTAAAAGAAAAATATTACAAGCAGCTCATGGAAGGAATTATGTTGTTCATATAAAAACTGATGTCACTATCACTGCCCTTTGTCTGAAATCCCTCAGAGGCATCCCCTGCTTCTGTGATGTTCTGCCTTTAAGCTATTGTTTGATCAAGAGTATCTTCAACTACAGCTGCTTCAAGAATAGACGGACTCACTAGGTAGTCAAAATTCAGAGCAATATCTTTGCTCCCTCTCCTGAAGTCACCTGAATTCATGCTGAACACGGAAGAATAATTCTTACTTCTGCAGATGGTGAAAAGATTTATGCTTCTTTTAAAAATGTTCTCTCTCTCAAATATGTTTCTCAGCAGGAAATGTCTACTTGATGCAAGAATGTTCAGAGGCTTAAGAAATAAAAGATTGTATGTATATACTAATGGCTACACTTACTCAACTGTTACAGGTAAAATAAATATTGCAATGCAAAACAATACTTTCACCTTCCATTACCAATTCAATTATTTCCACACCTGTTGACACAATTATTTACACACCAAACATTTCTTGCTAGTAAAGATGGTTACATTGTCCTTACTGATCCTCTCAATAATTCAGGAAGACTCAGGCAACAGGCAAACACAAATTCCCATCACCTATTTAAGCTACTCTGATTTGTACTTTAAAACAAAGAGAGCGGAAAAGCCCTCTCCCCGCGCCCTGCCTGCAGTTTGGGGCTTGCCCCACCACCCCCACCCCCGCCTGGCACCCACCCCCCACTCTGCAGGTTAGGGGCATGTCCTCACTGTAGGCGTGGCCTCAAAAGTGGGCGTGGCCTATTTTCGGAGTGGCGGCCGCTAATGCGGCCGCAGTTATTTCTTTACCTTTCCATGCATTATCTTTTGGCCATAACTAATAAAACCCACTACTCTGAAGAATTCCCTCGTCATCTAAGTCACTATATGTTAATAGTCAACTAACCTACCCTACCCTAATTTCACAAAAACTGTCAGTGAACACATCAACTTGCACAGAAAAGTCCTTTGTAAAAAGAGCATAGCTCCACATCCTTAGTTGTGACCCCTCCCAAGCTAAGGAGACCACCGGATAGTAAAGCCCATAACAACATGAAGAAACAGCGAAAATCCCCACCACCAGGAGAGATCCAAGAAAATATCTCATTAACCTCAGCAGTGGTTCCCCAGAAACACAACCTCCTCTCGGATAAAGAATTCAGAGAGAAAATTGTGAGGATGGTTCACGAACTCAAAGAAACTATGGGATGAACTTCCAATAAATTAAGGGAGGATATGGATGCAGCATTGGAACGCTCCACCAAGATAATCCAGGAAAAAATGAGAGCAGAAATCTCAAAAGTACGAACAGAAGTCACACAACTAAAAGAATCAGTAGATGAAATAAAAAACTCCGTAGGAGCCCTCAATTGTAGAATGACTACAGCCGAAGACAGAATCAGTGAGCTTGAAGATGAGCTGCACAATGCATATAGGCAACAACAAATAATGGCAAAAGACCTCAAAATGGCTCTAGAGTGAATTAGAGTTCTAGGGGACGACCACAGGAGAAACAACATAAGAATCATGGGAGTGCCGGAACCACACGGAACCAATCCCAGTGAAAAAAACACCATTAAAGACATCATTGCTAAAAAATTCCCAGAGCTAGAGAATGCGGACATCCAGATCCAAGGAGTCCAAAGGGTGCCAGCTAAAAGGGACCCAAATAGAAAATCCCCAAGGCATATCATAGTCAGAATGATGGATGAGGTGGATAGAGACACAATACTGCAAGCAGCAAGATCAAAGAAGGACATCATATACAAAGGAGCACCCCTTAGATTCACAGCAGACCTATCAGAAGACACCCTTCAAGCCCGAAGACAATGGTGGGATATAGTGAAAAAACTTAATGAAATGAATGCCTCACCAAGAATACTAAAACAAAGAGAGATAAAATAATGATGCTGCTAATGATAATTTTAAAGCTATAGCTACCTATTTAATTTGCAGTGACCTTTGCAAGACTTTGGTAACATGTATAGAAGGGAATAAATAGACTAGGAAAAACTATTTGCTGAGAAGTCAGACTCAAATCAATGTGGCAGAACAAAGTTGGAGACTGTAATTCAAAAACTCTATGGTTTCTTTCTGAAAAAGGAACCCATATTTTTCCATCTTGTTTTTATGCCAAATTTAGAATTAGGATTCTAAGAACAGGACTAAGTTCATGAGTACGTTTAACATAAATCACTTAAATAATCTAATTATCAAGTTTTAACTCAGAAAGCCTAAAAAACATTGAGCAGAAAAGACTTTAATTCAAGTGATTTAATCTTAGCAGAATCTGGGGCCAGAGAGATAATATAGGGAAAAGATGTTTGCCTTGAATGCAGCTAATCCCAGTTCAATCAGTGGCCCAAAAACCAAAAAAATAAAATAAAAATCTTTGTTTTATAAGAAATAAGTAAATAAATAATGTTAACAGAATGATGGGGAGGGTAAAAGGAAAGTTGCTAAGATGAGCCTGCAGGAACCACGCTAGAATATTACAAAACTGAACCACCTCTGAGGCTGCCTCTAGTGATAAAAATACTGTATCACATCCACGCAGCTGGGGTCCAAGAATCCAGAAGCAGCATCAAGAAGACATCATTGCCATAACTGCCTCCTAAAACTTGGGAGGCTGTAGATTAGACACTGAAAATCAGAAGCAAACACAACTCACATTTGCCCCTTCTTGTCTTGCTAGCAGAAAGAGAAAAGAAAGGCAAGAAAATGGCCTTCACCTGCCTCCCACCTTTTATATCTTGGCACAAATGCAGTTAATCAGAAGAATCTTATTTCACAGCCAGAACCATAGTTATAAAGAGCTATTGAAATGTAAGTTTTAACTTTCTAACCTCTCCATAATGGGAGGTTAAGTAAAAATAGAGATTGAGGACAAAGCAATCAACAGAATCTACCACTTGACTTCTACAAACTTTCCAAAATACGACCTATTGCTAAAATCTGAGACGGTATTTCTTTAGATTAAAAGGGAATTGTTCATGCACCTTGATTGTATGTCTTTCACTTTTACACAGTGGTTCACAATAGTTCATTACAGATAATATTGAACACCAATCCACCACCCTGCACCTTCCCACCACTATAAAAGTATGTGAATATTGTTGGAGCCACTTAAACACTTATATAAGACATAGCAAGCATGTATGTTAAACCCAAACAAATGTATACTACTTTTGGTATATCAGTGGGTTAGAGTATAAGAGGTAGCATGGCCACAAATGCAGCCATGCTCTCCAGGATGTTCTGTGTTGCTCTCTTCCGGGAATTTTATTTCATAGTGTCTGGGTTTGGGCCTTTGATGAGATTATATGGCAACCAGGACAGTTTATGGGTGTGACTGCCAAGCTATTGGAAAACTGGGGAGCTGTGGAAAGGATTCCCAGTCCCATTCGAGCAAGCCTGAAGATCTCAGTCATGGGTCCTGCATACCTGGGTTTTTCTGCAAGTTCCCTCATAGGTGAGGCTCATCCCAGCTCGTCTCCAATCTGTGGAGAGTGGCCTTGAACATGGCTGAAGTTGGATTCTGGAGGTTTTTGGCTGCCAGGGTTCTGCTTGGGGTGGGGAGGGAAACTCAACCCACCCCGCTCAGAGTTGCCCCAGAGAAGACAGCCTGGCATGGTGTTGGGACAGTCTGTTCATGCACCTTGAAATAACGACTTTTGAAATAAATGAAACTTCAAAAACTTGGCACTTTTACTATGCACTAATTTATTTAATTGCCAGAGTCTAGAAGAAACAAGGAAGCTGTCTACAAAAGGAAAGAGGAGAGACTAGAATAAGAAGAGAGAGGATCAAGGAAATGCGCAGGGATTGATTACAAAAGTTCATCTTCTTTGCAATTGAGGATTAAGTCAACACGGTAAGAAGTGCACTATCTCACAAAAGCACTTGTCAGGATTGGGGTTAGACATCAGGGTTGTCCAGATCAAGACTAAGAGAGGAGAATCTGCATATTCTGTGTACACTAACCTAATCACAGGACTCTTCCTCTCCATATCTGAACTAGATATTCCTCCCAGACCTTGACTTAGAGCTGGGCAGGCCCAGATGATTATACTCCAAAATCCTGGGTCCCTTTGGGGCCAGAATAATAGTATAATAGGTAGAGCACTTGCCTTGCATTTGGCCAACCTGGGCTTAGCCCCTGGCATCCCATATGGTCCCTCAAGCCCATTAGAAATGGCAACTGAGCACAGAGTCATGAGTAAACCCTGAACACTGCTGCATGTAACCAAAAAAAGGGGGTGGGGGGAGTTGGAAGGTGGCAATTAATGTCATCAATTCTAAGATATCACTGTATAACTATCATCCCGTTGTTCATTGATTTGCTCGAGCAGGCGCCAGTAATGTCTTCATTTGTCCCTTGTTGCATGCTAGTGCTAATGTAGCCCAATGGCATCTGCTTGCTTCAGGAACACGAAGAGCATGTTGTTGTTACTGTTTTTGACATATCAAATACATCACTGGGCAGCTTACCAGGCTCTGCTGTGAGGGGAAAAAAAGAAAAAATAAATAAAGAGGTTACTCTCTTCCCAAAGCTTTGTTTTATAGTCTCTGGATCTTGGCCATTGATGAGATTACATGGCACTGGAGGGAGTTTGTGGGTGTGACTGCCAAGCTACTGGAGAACTGGGGATCTGGGTGGAGGAGGTCAAGTCCTGATTCAAGCAGGCTTGGAGTTCTCAGCCACGGGCCCCACATATCTGGGTTACTCTGTCCATTCCTTCATGGGTGAGGCTTGTTGTCCAAGCGTATGGAGAGTGTCCTTGAACTGTGTGTCCTGTGGCTGGGTTCTGGAGGTTTTTGGTTGCTGGGGCTCTGCTTGGGGCAGGGAGGGAAACTCAATCCACGCCCCTCCAAGGCGGCCTCAGTGAAGACAGCCTGGCATGGGGGCAGGAGATTCTCAATCTCTCTCTTCTGGGAGCTTTGTTTTATGGTCTCTGGATCTTGGCCGTTGATGAGATTACATGGCACAGAGGTGGGGAGGGAGTTTGTGGCTGTGACTGCCAAGCTACTGGGAAAAAATTCTAAGATATAACCCCACAAAACAAATCTACACATGGATATGCTTTATTTTCCCAGGTCATGATTTATTTAAAAACTATATTTTAATTGAGTTAAAGTACATTCAGTTTCCACTTCAAAATCTGCTTTTTCTGCCTATATCATTTTTTATCTAAGAGCTTCCCACATTAACATTAATTTACTGACCAGTTCCATACAGTTTTTAAGAGAGACGTGAAGAGTCATAATCTTCATGAAAATAAATAAATAAATTTATTTTTATTTTTTTAAATTTATTTTATTGAATCACCAAGTGGAAAGTTACAAAGTTCTCAGGCTTATATCTCAGTTATACAATGCTCAAACACCCATCCCTTCACCAGTGCCCATATTCCACCACCAATAAAAACAAAAACAAAACAAAAACAAAAACAAAAAAAAACAGTATACATCCCACCCCTCACCCCCCAACCCCCCCCGTGCGTGAGTGATAATTTCACTTCCTTTTCTCTTTACCTTGATTACATTCCAGATTTCAACACACAACCCACTATTGTTGTTAGAGTTTCAAAACAGACTCACTATTTTTGTTGGAATTTATCCCCCAAGAATACAGCTCTATTAACAAGGAAATATTTGATAATAAGTTTTCCACTGATGAGAATGAAGAGATAAAATGTCGCGCGGCCACAGCCGCGCGGTTTACAATTTCTATATTATAGTAATTAAGTCCGCGGAGATTTAAGTTGGAAAATGAATCATTTCCCCTCCTGGAACAACATGTAGCCAAAGTTAGTTCACAGTCTCCATACATGGGTGCAAGCACTTGCCGGAACCCCAAATCCTAAAGCTGTCTCTGGTTCCCACTCGTTCCACATCCACCGGCTGTGCAGAGGCATGGGCACCCGGGCCGAAACTCGGCCGGAGCCGAGCACCGGCCCCGGCTGGGACTGCCCCGGTATCCCGCGGCTGTTTCAAGTTCAATGCACTTTTTTTTTCCGCGCCAAAAGTCAAATAAATAAATTTTTAAAAGAAATATTAAAAGAAATAAAATCATCAACCAATGAGTATGTGTGAAATCCTAAAAGACAGCCAGAATAAAAACACTTCCAACAGGCTTAGAGTTAATATTTGCCCACCACTCATCTGACAAAGGGTTAATATCCAAGATATATAAAGTACTAGTGAACTTTTTAAACAAATTTTAACAAAACAAAATCACTGCATCAAAAATGGGGAGAACAGAAGTTGGAATGATACTACTATAGTGTGTAGAGGCTTTGCCTTGCACACAGCTGACCCAGGTTTGATCCCTAACATCTAAAAAAGTCCCCCAAGCACTGCCATAATAATTTCTGAGTGCAGAGCCAGGAGCAAGCCCTGTGCATTGACAGTGTAGCCAAAATAAAACAAAAAACAAATGGAGAGAAGAGATTAACAAAAGCTTCTTCATAAAAGACATGCTGGTGGCCCGTAGGTATTATGAAAAAATATTCTTCATAACCTATTATCAGAAAAATACAAATCAAACAACAACAAAATATTTCCTCACATCAATGATACTGGTACATAGCACATAGTACAAAAACAACCAGTGTTAGTACTGGTTAGTAGGGGAAAAGGAATCCTCATTCACTGCAGGTGGAAATACAAAACAACTGTCTCAATATTTTAAGAAAAAATATGAACACTTCTCAAGAAACTTGAACTTTCAGTGACCCAGCAGACCTACTTTGGGGAAGATATTCCAAGGGGCCAAGAGGTCTATTGAGAAAAGATATCTGTGCTCCAATATTCATTGCAGCACTATTCACAATAGTCAAAATCTGGAAACAACCCAAGTATCCAAGAATAGCTGACTAGGTCAAGAAAAGTATGGTATACATACACAACAGTATAATACTCAGTTATGAGAAAAGGTGAAATTGGGTAATTGGACACTATATGGATGAAATTGGAGGATATCGTGCTGAGTAAATTCAGTCAGAAGGAGAGGGAAACATATAGAATATTCTCTCATATGTAGGAGATAAAGAAGCAGAGGGAAGGAATAGCAAAAGGCAACCAAACCTGATCTGGGCTACAGAATTGAAATTACCACAGTGAGCAGATAGGGTGTGAGGTGGGGGATATGAAGGGGGCACAGATAGAAAATGGTGGAGGGACGTGGACCTTGATGGAGATCATGGTGTTAGAGCATTGGACACATGAAACTAATTACTCACTGTATTGTAAATCACGGTGATTAAATGAATAAACATTCAAAAGGAGTAGACTGGAGCTGGAGAATGCTCTCCAAAGGTTACTAACAGCACTTCACTCTTTGCTGTTGGAGCCTGCATGATTTAGAGACAAGGAGTTGCCACACATCCGAAGAGAACCTCTCACAGATTCTGGGAAATTACCCAGGAAGACTTGCAGCTTGTCTCTCACTTCTGATAAACGTTACCTCTTAGATAACTGACCAGAATGTGTCCTGCCTGATTTGTAGAATTGCGCAGGCCTGTTCATCTGGCTGTCAGATATTAAGTTGTCTGTGAGGAAGGGGCAAACCCCCAAGGCAAGCCATGATAATTATCCGGACTGGCTCTTCTCTGCCTAGAATTCTCCTAGTGGTTTGTCCCAGTCCCAAGGAACTATAAACCATTAACAACTTAACTCTAATTTTTTTTCTAATTAATATGCTACTTAATGAAGATATAAATGCGCACATTTTTATCTTTTACAATGTACTTTGGACTCTTTTTCCCTTAAGTAGCTTAACTAATGTTTCTGCTTCCTCCTTTTCAATTCCCACTTCCACAGTGGCTTATGGTCTCTAAATAACAGCCACTGCCTGTTATAGCTCTTTAAATTCATCCCATTCAACATCCTTGTCCTTTGCCCCTCATCAAGGTGTTTTGTGTGTTCTAAGAAGTGTCATTGACAAACTGTGAGAAATATAGGACCGCTTGCTGAGCTTTTCAAATGAAAAGGCAGAGGCCATGTGATTGTCTATGTATATGGAAACCAGTAGAATACCTACAATATTTGCAAACGCCTAAAACAGTCACTCCCTTTTAGAGAAGGAAGATGACTGGCATCACTGTTTTTGACAGAGTATAAAAATCTTAAAAGAGCAGTTAGATTAAAGATGTGGGGTAAAGAAATGTCACACAGGAATATTGGAAATTTCTATTGACCAAAGTTTTAAAGTTCATTTTACTGCAAGACATATTACAAACATATATTTAACATAAAATACCTAATGTAGGCATAAAATACCCATTTGCACATATTTCTTATGTTGTATAAAATTTCATGGCTACACAAAAGTAAATAAAAATATTATGACCCCCATGTAACATCATCCCGGCTTTCAAAAATCCATGATTTTCATTTTATTTGCCATTCTTCCTTACCACCCTGAATGAATATGAAATAAATGTCATACATACTTTCATTGAATAAATGCTAAATAAAAATTATTTAAGGGCCAAAAAGACTGTTCAAAGATTAAGGCACTTGCCTTGCAGGCAGCCAACCCTGAATCAATGGCTGGCACTGCATATGGTCCCCTGAACAGGAGTGATCCCTGAAGACAAAGTCAGAAGGAAGCCCTGAGCACAAGCAGGTGTGGTTTCTGACACAAAAACAAGAACAAAAACAAAAAATAAAAAAGAACTCCTTTAAAACACAAGGCATTGTTCTAACTACTAAGTATTTACCTTAATGCATGGGCTACAGACTGAGACACAGCTGGGTTTGTGTAGTAGCTCTCTCATTTAGTAGCTAGATGACTATGAAGAGTTATTTAACTTATCTTAGAGTCTGTTTTTTTTTCTGCATCTGCAAAACAAGGTTAATGCATAGCTTTTCGGGTTATTATGGTTAAAAAAATACATAATGCATCTTATGCTAGGCAAAAGTAAGCATTCAATAAACATTCACATTTTGGATTATTGCTATTAGATGAGTTTTGAGAGAAAAATCTCATCTTCCAGGTAGTACCAAATCTATCAGATGAATCACAATAAGGTTATGCTTCATCCAGTTTTTTAATGTTCCCATACAGTGTGGACAAAGGAAAGTATTCCCTTTCTTATACCTTTGAGTAATAGATCTCTGGTTGGATACCTTCTTCTCTGTCTCTGGTACAATTCAAACCCACACTGTCGATTTCTTATTGCACTGTATAGCAAAATAAGCAGAAATTAGATCTGATAGAGTTCCATGATTTCTTTGTTTCCTTTTTGTTTTACTTCCACTGAGAAATGGGAGTAATTATAATTCCAGGTTATGGGGTTTTTGTCCCCATAGCTAAAGTTCCTTGGTTTTTTAATAACTAGGTTTATTTATTTTTTTATGAAGTACCATTGACTTGAAGAACCATAAAAGTTTATATGTCCTATAGATACTATGGTAGCACATCACACCCCCTACTAAAATGCCCACATCTCTCTTCCCTAGTTCATTGGAACTTCCACTCCACTTCTTCCATCATTAATTAAGTTCCATGAATTTTGTTTGGATCTTGTGTTATGAGATATGTAGAGGAGAGTTTCTATCCACTATATAAGGGCAGACACCATTGTACTTTCCAAACTTTAACTGATACTGAGCTGCTCACCAATCCTGATTGCTCATTGTGAGCACACTCATCAGTGGACTTTTTGCATCCTATGATGCAGTTAAGGAGAGTCATATAACAAGTTCCCAACATCAGTTTGCTCTGAAAAGCAGGTAAGACACACTATGTAATAATATGTCTTCTAGATGTATGATCTATAACCAGCTTTCTGTCCTCAAATACTCTAAAGCTGTGGGTAATATATCTGATACTCTCAGATCCAGACAACAGTCACCCACTTTTACCAGTAGTTTGTTTACCAGAAAGGCTGTGGAAGGGAGTACTAAGATGCCTAGAAGTACTAAGAACTTAAGATGTAAAAGAACCAGGATAAAAATTCCCACTACCGGGGTCAGAGCTATGGTACAGTTGATAGGGGGCTTGCCTTGCATGTAGCTGACCCGGTTTTGATGCCTGATACCCCATTTGGTCAGCTGAGTCTGACCAGAATGATCCCTTAGAGCAGAGCCAGAGTAAACCCTGAGCATCACTGAGTGTGTCCCCAAAACAAAAAGAAGGAAGGGAGGGAGGGAGGAAGGAAGGAAGGAAGGAAGGAAGGAAGGAAGGAAGGAAGGAAGGAAGGAAGGAAGGAAGGAAGGAAGGAAGGAAGGAAGGAAGGAAGGAAGGAAGGAAGGAAGGAAGGAAGGAAGGAAATCCTACAAGGGAGGAATTTGCATCATATTAAAAATAGATTTTTTTGGAAAAAATATTTCCAATAAAGGTATATACTACAATTGAATATTGCTTCACCATTAAAAAAGAAATCTTTCTAATTGTTTTTCATTTGTCCCATTAGTGGGCATGAGGACATTATGCTATGTAAAAGAAGTCAGACAGAAAAAGACTAATACCGTATGATCTCACAGACATGTAGAACCTAAGAACAAAAAAGTTCATAAATAGAGAAAAAAAACGGTGGTTTCCAGAGATGAATAAACAGATGAAGGAGTTCAAAAGGTATAAAATTCCAGTCATAGAAAATAAGTCATGGACCCAGCAATACCACTGCTGGGAATATATCCCAGAAAAGCCAAAAAGTATAGCCGAAGTGACATATGCACTTATATGTTCACCGCAGCACTGTTTACAATAGCCAGAATCTGGAAAAAACCCGAGTGCCCTAGAACAGATGACTGGTTGAAGAAACTCTGGTACATCTATACAATGGAATACTATGCAGCTGTTAGAAAAAATGAGGTCATGACGTTTGCATATAAGTGGATCAACATGGAAAGTATCATGCTAAGTGAAATGAGTCAGAAAGAGAGAGACAGACATAGAAAGATTGCGCTCATCTGTGGAATATAGAATAATAGACTATAAGACTAACGCCCAAGAATAGTAGAAATAAGTACCAGGAGATTGTTTCCATGGCTTGGAGGCTGGTCTCTCATTCTGGGTAACTCAGGGAAGGGACCACCAAGTAAAATGTGGTTGGAGATCATGTGGGGGAAGGGTGAGGTGGGCGGAATACAGACTAGAGACTGAACACAATGGCCACTCAACACCTTTATTGCAAACCACAACACGTAATCAGAGAGAGAGAACAAAAGGGAATTCCCTGCCATAGTGGCAGGGTGGGGTGGGGGGAGACTGGACTGGGGGGGGGGGATGTTGGGTTTACTGGTGGTGGAGAATGGGCACTGGTGAAGGGATGGGTTATTGAACTTTGTATGGGGGAAGCATGAGCACAAAGATGTATGGATCGGTAACTGTACCCTCACGATGACTCTCTAATTAAAAATAAACTAATAAAAAAAAAAAGAAAATAAGTCATGGAACTATAATTCTGGATATTATAGCAAATAATACTGTATTGAATATTTTGAGTTTCTAAAAGAGTGTATCTTAAAGCTTCTCATCACAAAGGGATATATATGTATATATATGGATGAAGATAAATTTTAACTTGGTATATTATAGTCATCACTTTGTTAGACCTAAAAACAAAATCATTATGTTAGACCTAAAAACGAACAGAATGTTAAATGCCAATTATATCTCAATAAAAATAAAGTTTAATTTTAAAATGCTTCTAGTCCAGTTACTTGCATAATTATTGATAAGTGGTAGTCTTAATCAGTGTCAGGGTGAAACAATGCTGTGGACTTAGTTTCCAAATACAGTTGCAACAAGTCTACAGCCACCATTGTGGTCCCCTCACAGGTTTTATTTGTGACTGAGCACTCATACACTCAGACTCTACAGATGCTACAGGATCTGGGAAGCTAGCTCAATGGCCTTGATCACACCCTTTGTGTGTCGGAGGCTCCGGTTCCATCTCTGGTACCACCCGGTCCCCCACTCATCACCTAGAGTGACACTCACACTCAAGCACCAAGTCAGTTGTAGCCCCTGAAAATGTCCCAGAAACAAACATAAAAGACAATAGAAGTCAAGAAAGTTATTAGTACCTTTTGCTCTTAATATGAAAAAAAGCATTGTGCATGGATTTGATAGTTGGAAGATTACCTGGAAATCCAAAGAATATAATAAAGCCCTCGTGAAATGGCTAACCCCCTTGTCTATCTAAAGTACATCAAAGTATTGGTTTGGGGGGATGGGCACTGTTTTTAATCTATGTGTAAACACAAAAAGGGCAGTGGTGCTCTATCTCTCCCGCCACACGTTCGGTAGTCTTGGCCACTTCCCTTACCCCAGGGAGGTCGATGGCGATGGGCAGGCGTCAGGCCAGATTAGTCTTTCCTATCCGTAGCAGGGCCCTAGTCTTGTCGTTACTTTTAAATCATGACAGCATTTGTCTGTGATCAAGCTCTTAACTTAAAGTTAAGAATCGTCCGACTCTGGGGTGGGGGGGAACTCCAAACAATAATAGTGAGGTTTTTGTTTGTATGTAATCAAAGTAAAGAAAAAGTAAAGTGAAATTTATCAGCTACACAGGTGGGGTGGGGGTTGGGGGGCGGGGGAGTAGGGGGAAGGTTCACTGTGGTTCTTGGTGGTGGAATATATGCACTGGCGAAGGGATGGGTGTTCGAGCATTATGTAACTGAGACTTAAGCCTGAAAGCTTTGTAACTTTCCACATGGTGATCCAATAAAAAATAAATTAGGAAAAAAATCGTGGCACTTTGGCCTGGCCCATTTCGATGCCAGGATAGCTCACAGCTTGCCCTGGGTCCTTTCAGTCTCTCATCAGGACTATGCTTTTGGGGTGCTAGGAACTAAGGGCAATTGAAGCTTAAGTTGAGAAAGCAGATACCCGAGAGTGAATAATATTCAAAGCCAATTAAATCCCAAGTTACAAAAGCATAATATTGACTGTCTTCCTTTGTCCATACAAAAAGGACATTCCTTTAAAGTAAACTATTCAAAAGACATAAAGAGAGGAGAAAGCCTGTGTTTCACTCATACATATAAAATCATAGATTTCTGAGGAATCTGACCTTACAAGTTAACAGAGTCTGATTATTAGGGGGGAAATGTGATAGACCATTTGGGGAAGAGAGCATAGAAAGGAGTTTACAGATAAACAGAGTGGAATGGAAGTGCCTCAGGAGCACTGTGATAAACCTAAGCTTCCTGTGGCAAGGGAAACAGGACGCACCAATGTTGTCCTAAAATGTTTAGAGCTACATTCCAATAAACACAGAGGAATGGAGGTGCTTCAGGAGCACTGTGATGGGTATTACCAGATAAACCTAAACTCTTTGTGGCAAAGGAGAAAGTAAAAACCAATGGTATCCTACAAATCTCCACAAAGATCTAGCATTAAAATTCATCTACTACCATTAGAGAGCATAGCAAAAAGAAAAAAAATGAGGTGTGTACAGGTACAGGGACAGCAGGTGCAGGTTGTTTTTATTGTCAAGGGGAACCAATCAGATTAAGAGTGTTGATTCCAGTCCAAAATCAGTCCAAGATTGGACTATAGATTGGTCCAAGATCAGACTGGTCCAAGATCAGACTGGGAGCAAGCTTATTCTAGAGAAAGATAAATCTGCACAGATGAGCAGATCTTAAGGTTAAAGTTGGAATATCATGATGTTCAGGGGCATTCAATTGGAGAACAGCTCAACATATGCTGTTTGTCATTTACGGAGGTATCCTGAGATGACAGTGTGCAAATGGTATTCAAAATAGGGGACTAGAGGGATAAAGAAAGCTCATACTTTTGATTGAGATGAAACCTGAAGTTAAATTGCATTATCTATCTCTGATACCCATCATGTATAACCTTCTTCGTTTGAGTGTAGACATAATATAATTGAATTATTCACATGCTTAGACTGCACTGTGTGGCAAATGCTTCCCAGTCAAACCTAGAAACGCCATGAGGCTTTTATGCTTTTCTTTTATCACTACATCATCCAATCTCCAGTCCATGTTATTTGGGATATTTCATGACTGAACTACATAATACTTACTATACATGTGTATATTCTAAGTCCCATAAGGAAGAAAACTCTCTGACTGCTTTTTTCTGTGGTTGAACCAAGCTCTCATTTACACAAAATGCACATAATATATTCATTTATTTTCTTGACTTTGCCCTATTCTCAAAGGGCAGAGCATAACTTCCAAAGGTTTAACAGGATTTTTAATGAATGGATAGGAAATTCCAGTAGGGAAAAAAATTGAGGATAGGCACACTTATAAATAAATCATGTTATGACACAATGTGTCAGGGAGACAGTCCCTTAAGAAACAGCCAGAGGGCTGGAGTGCTAGCACAGCAGGTAGGGCATTTTTGCCTTGCATGCGGCCAACCCTGGTTCGATTCCCAGCATCCCTTATGGTCCCCCGAGCACTGCCAGGAGTAATTCCTGAGTGCATGAACTAGGAGTAACCCCTGTGAAACGACGGGTGTGACCACCCCCCCAAAAAAAGAAACAGCCAGAAATCAAAGATATACCTCTTACAACAAATCAGCTTTACACCAGAGAACATCTAGTCAATCCAAGTACCTGCATTTTTTTAAGGTGTATAACAAAACATCAATGGTGTTAGCACAACAAGGAGAGGAAGTTTGGAGCATGAGCCACAAGCATGGTAAAGCAGAGAGCTGCAGTGGCATACATTTCATAGCAAGCAGGTGTGTAGCAGGTTTTAAGTAATCTTTTTCATTTTGCTTTAGAGACTCATGTGGGCACTAAAACTGGGTCCTGTTGCTGAATTCCCAACCCAAGAAATTTTTGGTAGCCATAGAAGTGCAGGTTAAATTCCCTGTGCCCCCTTGCTGAATCCCTTTCTTGTGTCAACAGACAAAATCAAAGGAAAAAAATTAAAAGTTATAGACCAAAACAGGATGGATAAGTCGTTCGCAATGTTCTCCCTTCTGAAATCCGACACGCCATTTCGCTGGTAAAGACACGAACAGCACCTGGTCCAGACAAGGTCAGACCTGAACAGCTAAAGAATCTGCCACCAGTACTCAGAAATACACTGGCCCGACTCTTCACAAGGTTGAAGAGTCTGAATGCAAGGTTCCATCACAGTGGAAAACCAGTAAGACCGTTCTGTTGTACACGAAGGGAGACATCCACATCAGCAACTACTGCCCAATCTGCCTGTTGTCTGTCGTCTACAAGTTGTTCACTCGTGTCATCCTGAATAGAATAGGCAGAACACTAGATGAAGGACAACCATGCAAGCAAGCCAGGTGCCAAAGAAGATTCAGCACAATCAACCATATCCACAGTGACCAAACTCATTGAAGTTTTGTGAGAGTTCAAGATACTGCTCTGTCTAACATTCATCGACTTAAAGAAGGCCTTCGATTCTGTTGAGACTGAGGAGGTCATCAAAGCCCTGGCCAAACAGGGTGTTCAAACTCAGTATATCAAAATCCTCTGCGAGCTGTATTGTGGATTCACCACCAGGATCTCACCATTCTACATTGATGTAAAGAGAGGGGTGCGGCAAGGTGATACCATTTCACCGAAACTCTTCAATGCTGCCCTTGAGACCATCATGCGACAACTGGAATGGGAAGGAATGGGAGTGAAGATAGACGATCGGCAATTACACCACCTCCGCTTCGCTGATGGCATCGTTCTCATAACGCCAAATATTAGCACAAATGCTGGTTGACTTTGACCTCGAGTGTGGAAAGGTCGATTGCAGCTGAATCTCAACAAGACGATGTTCATGAAAAATGAACTGGTCCCTGCTCTCAGTGGAACGAACATCTCCGAATGCAGCAGCTATGTGCACCTGGGTCGAGAAATCAACATGAGGAACGACTTGGTGCCAGAACTGTGCAGGAGGAAGAGAAAAGCATGGAATGTATTCAAGAGCATCAAAGAGGTGGTTAAGAGAATAAAGAACCTCCGACTCCAGGCACATCTTTTCGATTCCACCGTTCTTCCTGCACTAACATATGCCTCAGAGACCTGGGCCCTACGCAAGCAGGATGAGAATGCTATTAGGGTATCCCAAAGAGGAATCAAAAGAGTTATGCTGGGAATATCATGTCTCACTCAAGTGAGAGAAGGAATCCTGAGTTCTGACCTCCGTCGATGGTCAAAAATCAGGGATGCTGTCTCTTTTGCCAAGGCATCAAAAATCAGATGGGCCAGTCATGTAATGCGATTCAGAGATGACCGCTGGACTAGAGCTGTTACAGACTGGATTCCACGAAATGTCAGAAGACTTCATGGCCGCCCACCAACTAGATGGTCAGATTTCTTCGTCAAATCTCTGAATGAACGATTTGAGGCTCTTTCTGTTCCTGGAGCTAGCAGGTATCATTGAGCTACACTAGTTCGTGACAGGGACAAATGGAAATTTTACTGGTGCCCGCTCGAGCAAATCGAAGATCAACGGGACTACAAGTGATACAAGTGATAGACCAAAACAATTAAGAGAGGTGCTCTCAGTTCCATTCCTATTGTGTGTAACTAAAAGCAGTATTATGGGAAAGTTCATAACAAGATAGGAGCACAAAAACAAAGAATAAAAGTCAAAAATAACTAATCTAATCTTGTATCTAACTGAAAAAAAGAAACAGATTTTGTCAAAAATCAGATAAGAGAAAAAAACTTTAGAACATAAATGAAAAAAAAATAAGCCAAAAAGATATTTTGAAGAATTAATGAAGTCAATACATTTGTGTCTGAAAAAAATAAGAAAATGTTATAAATGCCAGGTAAGTCACTAAGGAAAAAATGACTCTGGAAGAATCAAAAGTCAGGAGCCAGAGAGAGAACTTGCCTTGCTTGCAGTCAAATCAGATGCAATCCCAAGCACTGCATATGGTCCCCCAAGACCCACCAGAATTGATCCCTGAGTACAGAGACAGGAGTAAGCCCTGATAATTTCCAGGTTTCACACTCACAAAAAAATCATAAATTAAAAAATTTACAACAGATATTACAGAAATACAAAGATATCTTAATAGTCTACTACAAACATCTAAATACAAACAACTGAAAAACCTAAAAAACATTTTGGAATTATGCAACCTTTCAAGGTCAAATATGAAAGGAGCAAATAACTTGAACAGATAAATCACTAGTAAAAGAATCAAAACAGCAATGAGTTCTACATAAAATTAAAGGTCCAAGCAAGATCTGTGACTACACTGTCATTTATACATATGTATGCACACAATATACATGTGTGTATGTGCGCATAAACACACATACACACACACACACACACACACACACACACACACACCATACCTAGCAATACTCAGGAGGTGGTGAAGTGCAAGGAAATGAATTCAGGAACTTTCTAACAGGATTGAGATAACTGCCCAATCCCCTTCATTTGTAAATTCTATCAAACTTTCAAAGAAGATACAATGCCTATTTTTTTCAACCTCTTTCCACAAAAACTGAAGACAGAACAATGTTTCCAGACACAGTTTACTAAACCAAAAATTACCCTTATCCAAAAACCAAACAAGGATGATGTTTAAAATATCACTGTATCACTGTCATCCCATTGCTCATCAATTTTCTCGAGCGGGCACCAGTAACATCTCCATTGTGAGACTTATTGTTATTGTCACTATATGTTTAAAATCATGGTCATCCCATTGTTCATCTATTTACTCAAGTGGGCACCAGTAACGTCTCTATTACACTCAGCCCTGAGATTTTAGCAGCCTCTCCTTACTCGTCTTTCCCAATGCTTGGAGGCTCTTTCAGGGTCAGGGGAATGAGACCTATCATTACTGTTTTTGGCATATCAAATATGCCATGGGTAGCTTGCCAGGCTCTGCCGTGCAGGTGGGATACTCTCGGTAGCTTGGTGGGATACTCTCTCCGAGAGTTATGTATATATCTTTTACTGTATTTGGGATATGAATACGCCACAGGGACCTTGGCCAGGCTCTCCTGTGCGGGCAATAGACTCTCGGTAGCTTGTCAGGTTCTCTAGGAGGGAGAACTAGGCTATTAGATGTCTTCTTGGAGTTTGGTTTTAGAGTCTCTGGAAGTTCGCCATTGATGGGATTACACAGCACTCAGGCAGTTTCTGGGTGTGACTGCCTAGCTACAGGAAAATGGGGGATCTGGGTGGAAGAGGCCCAGTCCCAATTCGAGCGGCCTTGAAAATCTCAGCCCCAAGTCCCGCACACCTGGGTTCCTCTGCCAGTTCCTTCCTGCGTGAGACTCGTCTGAACACGTGGAGAGTGGCTTTGTGCATGGCTGTGGCTGGGTTCCAGAGGTCTTCAACTGTCTTTTTTATGTTTAAAATAAAAAATAAAATAAAACAGAAAACCTATAGATCAATGTCTCTGACAAGCATAGATAAAAAATATTTTCAACAGATCAAATCAAATCTAGCAATAGAGGAATAGAATAGAATAGAATCACATACCAAGACCAAATGGGATCTATTCCAATAATACAAGGGGCAGCTTAATAAACAAATTAATTCACTGAATGCACCACATCAAAAAAGGAAAGACAAAAATCACATGCCCATATCAGTAAAGTTTGTAAAAGCAACCAGGCAGGGGCTGGAACAATAAAACAACTCTTAAAGCGCTTGCCTAGCATGCAGCCAACCCAGGTTCATTCCCTGGCACAGGAAGGAAGAAAGGAAAGAAATCCCAGAAAACAAAAGCATCTAAACACAAAGTCAAGCATCCAATATAGAGCTGACATCCTATTATTCAGTGATGAGAAATGAAGAGGTAGAGAGACCTTCTTAAAAGTAGTTAGTAGCTGGATTGAGCCTAAAGCCAGAAATAGAAGACAGTTTTTTTTAAAAAGTCACTTGGATAGAGTGATGCCACCTACCCATTGATTCAGACCCTATTACCATGATTTATCTGTGTACATATATAGTGACCTAGGTGAATTGCCTGAATATAATTTATGCTCAATTTATGCAATTTATATACTAGGTAACTGACCAAACATCATCCTTCCAGGATACAGCTGAAGCCTAAGACAATACTAGAACATAAAATCTACTATTTCTTAATTGTCACAGTCAAGAAAATAGACTCCTCAAGGTTAAATGTTCTATCCACCATCACACAGCAAGTAGGTGGTGGGCATAGGATATGAATACAGATCTTTGTGACTTCCAAACTAGGTGCTCATTCTTTCGCTTGTATCACTTGTTGACCTGTTGATCTTCGATTTGCTTGAGCGGGCACCAGTAACGTCTCCATTTGTACCTGTCCCCAGTGCAGCTCAATGATATCTGCTTACTCCAGGAACAGTATAAGCCTCAAATCGTTAATTCAGGGATTTGACAAAGAAATCTGACCATCTAGTTGGTGGGCGGTCATGAGGTATTCTGACATCTCGTGGAGTCCAGTTGGTAACAGCTCTAGTCCAGCGGTCATCTCTGAATCGCATTACATGGCCAGCCCATCTGATTTTTGATGCCTTGGCAAACGAGACAGCATCCCTGATTTTTGACCATCGACGGAGGTCAGAACTCGGGTTTCCTTCTCTCACTTGAGTGAGACGTGATACTCCTAGCATAGCTCTTTCTATTCCTCTTTGGGACATCCGAATAGAGTTCTCATCCAGTTTGCATAGGGCCCAGGTCTCTGAGGTATATGTTAGTGCAGGAAGAGCGGTGGAACCGAAAAAATGTGCCCGGAGTCGGAGGTTCTTCGTTCTCTTAACCACTTCTTCGATGCTCTTGAAGGCATTCCATACTGTTCTCTTTCTCCTGTGCAGAGGAACTCATTCTTTAGTCAAAGAAAATTCTTTACCTTCAATTTCAGTTAGCAAGATAAAAAAAGAGATGGTAAATATCTGTACCAAAATTGATTTGTTCAGCTTTGGGAGCTCCCCATAGAATGAAAACGCAGAACACAGCTGCACAACAAAAAGGTCCAATAGTAAATACGCTGAAGGCCATGCCTGTAATTCAGGTTCAAGGTATTAACTCTATATAACAGGAGAATGTCCATCCATGTGTATAATAGAATCAGATCTCAGCACACACGTGGGATCTGACTCCTTCGGTCTCTCCTCAGCAACAGTCGCTTGTGAAATGACCAAGCTCCAGTGGCCTGAGTAAAAGCTGCCAGAGGAATAAACAGTCTTACCTTGAGGCAGCGCCCACTGCAGATTCCCTGCTTTGCCTCTGCCTGAGGGAGGTTTGTCCCAAACCCTAGGGCACTTCCTATTTCCCAACTCAGAGCTTAAACATTCACGAGAGAGTATCAATTTGTGCCACCAAAACACTGAAATTCCAGAATTGTGCAGCTGAGGGAGTCTGGTCTTTTTCATCAACATCTTCTCACCAGGAAATGTCTGGTTCAAACTTTGATTATTGGCCAGACTCAAGATACTATTAGCATTCTTATGGCGTAGTCTGTACCAGACAACAAAAATCTGCCCATTGTTATGACATCTTTTCCTCTCTCCTTTTCCTTTTTCTTTTTTTCCAGACTGAAGTTTAAATCCAAGCCCCGCAGACTGCCTGCCAGTGCTCCCTTGAGACAGAAAGGGCCACCTCTAAGCCAACCGCCAGGTTTTTCTTGATCTGGGGATAGATGGATGCATTATCCCAGCAGATAATTTCTGCCTTCGTGGCCTGATTTAGTCATCCTATTCAGAATGAAAGCTCTTAAGATTTTAAAATTCAAGCAGGTAAAGAGCAGCATAGAAAATCAACAAACTTGTCAAAGAATAATTCACAAGAGTTAGTTCAAATGCCCTCCCGGGAGTATTCTAAATGTAACATTCCTCTCAAGTGTCCTACCCCATTTAAGCAGCACCGCATGGTGCAAAGAGCACAGGATTTACAGCTGTCTGGAATTTATTTGGCTCTCCAGTTCGGTCACTCACCAGAACTGTGGCTTTGGGTGAATAATTAAATTCTGGGCTCCATTTTTCCTCACATAAAATACTACAAAATAATCACTGACTCAAAAAGTTGGTATAGAAAATAGAATAGCATAAACAAAGTGCTCACAATCTCATCATCACTCACTATCCCTCAGTGACAGGGACATGAATGAACGATCACGATGACGATCACGAAATCCCGTTAATCTTCGATTTCTCGAGTGGGCTCAGTAACCTCTCATTTCGTCCTTTCTCTGAGATCTTAGAAGTCTACTTTGACCTGGCCCTCCTAACGATGTTGCACTGGGGGCTCTTCAGGGTCAGGGGAATGAGATCCAGCTTGTTACTGGCTTTAGCATATGAATACACCATGGGAAGCTTGCAAGCCTATCCCATGTGGGCAGGAAACTCTCAGAAGCTTGCCAGTTTCTCCCAGAGGGAGAAGTAGGCTACAAGATATCGTGCAGCTACTTTGCAGCCGTGTGCTTCTGAGAGCTTGCTTTTAAGTCTCTCTCTGGATGTTGGCCGTTAATGGGATTACACACACCTGGGTTCCTCTGCCTGTACCTTTATGCATGAGGCCTGTCCGAACATGTGGAGAGGGGCCTCGAGCATGGCTGTGGCTAGGTTCCAGTGGTCTTCTCTGCTGGGAGCTCTGCTCGGGGTGGGGAGGGAAGCTGGAGCCCATCCCCTCCAAGGGGCCCAGGGGAAGACAGCCAGGCATGCTGGCAAGAGACTCTCTGATGAATGAACATTGTCAAAAAAAAAAAAAACAATAACCTACCAAGGCTGAGGTGATTGTTCAGGAATAAAACACTTGACTTGCATGTGACCAACCCGGATTCATTCCCGGTGTGGCACCCCATATATGGCCCGGAGTAATCCCTGAACACTACCTGATGTAGCCGCAAAACCAAAAAAGGGGGCAGAAGCGTAGACCCAAAAATAGAGAAACTTGTGCCAAGTCAGCCAAGTCTTCATAACTAACCTGAAATTTTGAGTTTTCCAGAAATAAAGTCTAACTAGCAGGTATATTAGCTGGAATGTTCTCCAGTTCAGGGATCATTTAATGAGCCAAATTCTATCTTGAAAATTAACTCTTTCACCTTTCTTTCTGCTCCTTTTCTCTCTCCCCAAACTTCATTTAATCTTTTTCTTTCTGTTTCTCCATTTCCTATTAATATACCATTGTTCTTCTCATTATCTCCTTTAACTGGACTTGAAACTAGAAACTGTCAGATCAGAACCAGAAGGGTCTGAGAGAGAACTCCCATGGAGAGGAAGGTTGTCCATGCTGTGTCCACTCCTCACCAGAAGGGCTGTAGTACCACTGAGCACTCCAACGCTTCCCATCACACAGCTCAGGTTTTTTTCTAACACATCAGAGTGAAAAGTCTTGAAAGTAGCAGATTTCTGGCAGTTTCATTAAACTCTACAGAAAATAACCCCAAGGGCAGTTGGAAAGAAATTATCTTGACGTGTCTGAATTTGTTCCACTGCTTATAAAACCTAAAATGTATTCCTCATTTAGAGCTCAGAAACAATGACATAAGATTTCAGTGAGGCTCTTTTGTATTTAACACGTGTATCTCTTCTAAATCTGAGCTCTGAAGTTCCCTCATTCACCCTTTCATGGTCAAGGGTGGTAAAGCTGGCTCATCTGGTTCATGACAAACAGTTCTTAGTATCACTCCCCACTCTGCCTTTAGTGATAGCAAAATGATAGCCTGACACTGAAATGATGAGAGGTTTTGCCACAAAAATTGGTAACCACTGCCAATTTTTGGTAGGCTTTTTCTTTGCCAGAAAACCAGTTGTAGAGGCTGGAGCAATAGCACAGCGGGTAGAGTGTTTGCCTTGCATGTGGCCAACCTGCGTTTGATTCCAGCATCCCATATGGTCCCTGAGTATATTACCTCCAGAAGTAATTCCTGAGTGCAGAGCCAAGAGTAACCCCTGTGCATCATCGGCTGTGTCCCAAAAAGACAAAAAAAAAAAAGAAAGAAAAGAAAAAGAAAACCAGTTGTATATATAAACCTAGTAAATGTCCATGATCCAGAGACCCACAAACAAATCTCAGAAGAGATCAACAAGCTACAAGCCTTTAGACCCCAAAGTCACCTTCCAGTTAAAAAATTTAACTCCAGCTCTATCATCTTATTTGAAATCTTAGAATTTTGGAAATCACATCTCATACTCTATGCCACTGACATACCAAGAATAGCACACTACATTGGCTTGGATATAAAGTAGAAGGCAACCAATCTCAATTAAGAAAATATTATGACACAAGGCCCAACCTGTAACAACAGGTTAGGAATCTCTTATATGAGGACTTAATATCTCCAGGGTAAGATACAACAATCTTCACACACTCTTCTAAGGAAAACTTTTTTGATCATTTTTAGCAAATTATACATAACAAGCAATACAAAATATATTATTCAGGGCCTGATATTGGGGCAGCAGTTTCATTTCAGTACAGTTCTTACTCCTTTCCCAACCACATGCTGAGTGAGGACCCAGAGCCTCAGACAGGCAAGGCAAGCTGTCCACAGCTGAACTCCATTGTGAGACTTGTTGTTACTTGTTTTGCATATTGAATACACCACGGGCTTGCCAGGCTCTGCCGTGCAGACGAGATACTCTCGGTAGCTTGCCGGGCTCTCCAAGAGGGGCAGAGGAATAGAACCTGAGTTGGCTGACAACAATCGTAACTCAAAATGTTTCTTATGATAAAGTTCCATCAATTTTTATCCAAAAGTGTGAATATAATCTGAAAGAGACCCCACAATAGACAGTAAGAACAAGGTACAATTTGATTTTTCTAAGCCACTGATACTTTGAGGGTTATTTGTTGCTCTGCAAACTTTCATATCCTGACAGGTCTCACATTAATTCAACCCCAATTCATATTTCAAGATATTAGTAAGATCTTTGCAAACTTCATCTTTTATTATTGTTAATGAATTATTTGTGATACAATCTCAAAGAAAGAATTTAAAAATCACTTGTTTACAAAAACAAAAGCTGCTTTCTACAACATCTCTATTAAAGTTTTTCTACAAATTGCATTAATTTTAGCAAGTCATTTTTGTTCTCTTTATCTGTTCATGAGCAAAATGATCCATTAACCTTAAAATTTCTATGTTCCTAAATTCTGTAAAAATCTCATGACTGAAAAAGAAAATCAAACAAAAGTCTTACAAAGGCTAAACAAAGTTGACCTCTATAGAGAAAACTCAGTGGTGGAAGAGCAACTTGATCAGCCAGCTGTCACTTTCTCCCGGAAGATCCCTTTTCCTCACATCACCCTCATATTACCCTCATTTTTAACCAATATTACCAGCTCTGTCTGCAAGCACTCAATGTCCCCTCAGGTAGCTTCTTCTTAGATCTAAACATTTCTTAGCACTTGGGGCTGGAGCAATAGCACAGCGGGTAGGGCATTTGCCTTGCACGTGGCCAACCGGGGTTCGATTCCCAGCACCCCATATGGTCCCCTGAACACCGCCAGGAGTAATTCCTGAGTGCAGAACCAGGAGTAACCCCTGTGCATCACTGGGTGTAACCCAAAAAGAAAAAGAAACATTTCTAAGCACAACTAATAGAAATTAACATTTTCATCAGTAATTTTTTCTTGAAGAAAACATATAAAAAGTAAATAAAGCAAGTAAGTTATAAATCTAGAAAATATAAGTAATATGTAATTAATGCAGTTGTTTTTTAAACTGTTCAAATTGCCACCATCCTGACTAATTAGAACTCTTGGCTCTTATTTAGCTGCTAGCGTTCACGGGCACCTTGCCTGAACTTCTAGTTTCCAGCTGCTGAACAGTGAGAATCTGTTTGTCTCTCACTACATGACCACGCTCTCACTAAGCATCTTGCCAAAATCAAGGACAAATGCCAAAATCACTTTCCTTGAATTACATGTCTTTAGCTTCTAACGTTCTCCCCTTCAGTCTTGATTTTTCTGCTTCAGAGACACCACACGTACAACCCATGCCCATGATGGAGTAAGAGACATCCTTAATCCCCAATTGATAGATCTTGCCTTTCCAAGCTCAAGTTAATAGCTTTGCCTATGTCTGTAGCTCGCTTTGTCACTTGAAATGAAAACACACAGATATACACACACCACATATACTAATACGAAAAGAAAGTGTCTAGTCTAACCAATAAAATTTTGCAGTTGTGAATCAATACATAAAGAGTAATTCCATTTATATATAGCATATCAATTAATAATAGGAGCTTTAAGTAAATATACATATATAGTTTTGAATTTCATTTCCCACACTTCATGGCTAGAAATTCTAAAACAAATTATTTTGGGGGCGGGAGGAGCAATACCTAGCCATGCTCAGAGGACCATACAGTGAGGAGAACAGAATTAAGGCATCCCACAAGCAAAGCATATGCACCAGCCTTTTGAGCTCTTCCAAAGCTCTTGAAAATTACTAATATATGAAAGAAGCTGATTTCTCAAATTCAGATTAGGAATGACAGCAGTACCAATCTCATGCAATGGATGGGTACTAATGAATGTAAAGTGAGTAATATAGTTAGTATCATGCCTGGAACATAGAAAGGACCCAGAAACTTTCTGCTAGTATTAATAGCAGTGGCAGTGGTGGTAGCCATAGTAATAGGATTGCTATCTTAAATAAAAGATGAGGATCATTATCTCATATTCCATTATCTCAATGTTTCAATTGGATTTTCTGTAAATCATCCTTTTTTTTCTAATGAATGCCCAGAGAGTGATTTTTATGTTCTTTAGAAATTCAAAGCACTTTAGTAATTATCACCTATTCTGCAATATTACCCACATCATAGGCAAGCTGTTACCCATATCTCAGTGCTCAAAATTTTTCAAATTTGCTGATCTGACAGTGATGCCACCCTGGCACCTTCAAGGAATAAAAGGCTTCATTTATTTCCTTTCTGCCAGGCCACTTCATCTTGAAATGATGAAGTTTCAAGCTACTTGCTTGAAACTCATCCAGATTTAGTCCTGCATTAGGAAGTACTAAGTGTCCCCAAGAGAATCCATACAGTTAGCAAGGCACTTAGCAATTAAATTTTGGTGGGCTATTTTAGAAGCAAGGAAAAAGTGAAGTGAAGAAATCTTAGAGCAAGGAAAAGAGAAAGAAGCACATTTAAGTGGTTCAGCTGGGCTTAGGGGAAAAGTAACATGTATGCTCATTTAGTGCTTCCACTTGGAAGGAAATCAAATGTTTGCATAGAAAAGCAAGCAGAACGCTTTCATGATTTAGTACACATGCAAACTCATGAATTAAGGCAAAGAAGTTCCCACTGTAAACAAGTGCAATCATATCTTATATCTCTCAGCTGCCATAAATTTTATCTGGCCTGATTACAAGAGGCAGGCAGCATGCAACTCTTAGTTTTTTTCTGACCTACAATCACTAATTTGAAGATATGATGTCTATTTTGACTTCTACTATTCTTACCTTACTTTATTTATTTATCTATTTATTTTGCTTTTTTGGGTCACACCCAGCGATGCTCAGGGGTTACTCCTGGCTCTGCACTCAGGAATTACTCCTGGCGGTGCTTTGGGGACCATATGGGATGCCGGGGATCGAACCCGGGTCGGCCGAGTGCAAGGCAAACGCCCTACCCACTGTGCTATCGCTCCAGCCCCTATTCTTACCTTACTTTAAATCCTTTGAACAAGGGTTGCACTGAGGTTCCTCTTTGACAATTGACTTATCTCCCAAAGATTTCTACCTCTAGCCCAAAATCCAAGTCTCTGAAAATGGCCACTTGCCCTCCCTACTCCTTCTGCAATATTGGCAGCAGATCAGATATCCAGACCAAATACTGTGTTTTAAAGCCACACATACCCCTGGAGCATTTTCCAAGTGCAGGCACACATACCAGGCACTATGTACAAGACATGACCTACAAATTTATGCCCTGCCATCCAGAAGTTTACTTGTTGATAAAATTCTCCATGTCATCCTCCCAGAGAGTTCTTGGCTTTACTTCAAGCCAAGTTTATTCTAGGTGGCACTGAAAAAAATACCCTTAGGAGCCAGAAAATAATTTACAATTTCATTAGGCACTGGGATATAAGGGAAGAAATCTAGTGTTGCTCTAGATGTACCAGCCTATTCGAAAATCCTATCACAAGGGTCAAATAGGAAGCCACAGAATCTCAAATGCATCTGCTTCACACAACTAGAAACATTTTCTTAGGAGGGAATAAGTACCAGGGATAAAGTTTCTTTATCTCACTTGAGTGCCTTGTGATCAGAAGAAAAGACAATCCAGTTGAAAACCAGATGTGTGCAGAAGAGATGTGATAAACCACAAGACTCCACTTTCCACCCTTCTGAGAGATCCCCTATAAAAAAAAAACCCATGGCTAAACAGGAGAACAATCCAATCTCTCTAACTTTAAAAAAACATCTTTTCCTCTGTGCATTAGCATTCCCCTAATGTACTGAAAGACAAGATGCTGATCAAGACTCAGACCTTCAGGGCCAGAGAAATACAGCAGATAGGGCACTTGCCTTGCATGAGGCTGACCCAGGTTCAATTCTCAGCACCCTACATGGTCCCCCAAGTCTACCAGGAGTGATCCCTGAGTGCACAGCCAGGAATAATCTCTGAGCTCTGGTGGATGTGGTCCAGAAACAAGAACAAACAAACAAAATAGACTCAGGCCTTGAAGAAAATTGAACGATGTGATTTGCAATTGTCTTCTGAACCAGCTGGAATTTTGCCTGTCAACCATATCTATTTAGAACCTAACTAGAATACTGAGGCATGATCCCTAAAACAATAACTAAAATAATATGCTTATGTTCTCAGAACCTCAAATAGTTCTGAGAACATAGTAGAGACATAATATTTCTTTTTTGAACAGAATGAATAAATGAATGAATGAACAGATGTATCCATCCATCACAACCTAGCCTGATGGTGATGAATCTTTTCTACTTTGCAAAACAAATCCACTTGCAAAGAAAGAAGAAAAATGGACACTTTGGATTTGATGATGGTGAAGTAGTATTGAAAGTTTATAACAATAATATGGAAGCTTGTCATCTTTTATCTCAGTAAAAGGGGGGATTTCACTTGTGTTATTTGGAAGATCTGTGCTTTTCACCTACCCCTATCTATTATGTGATGGATTGTTTAACAACGTCATAATAACCAGAACCCTGACGAATACCACATAGCGTTTATATTACCCTTTGTACTTTTCATTGCATTATTCCATTTATTATCTTAGTCCATCCTCATTAAAATCGTATTTCCTATTACAGATGAGAGATGATGCAGAAAAGCAGTAAGACTTGATCAACGTGACAGACTAGCATAATAAATATTAAAATCAAGTCCTTATCTACCAAACCCAAGTTCTCTCTGTGCTGCTGCTACAGTAGTATCTGTGTCTTCCTTTATCAGACCGTGCAGCGCTCACATCACTATCAACTCTCACAACCTTTCATATTAACCAGGGTTCTCCAGTAAAACTAAGCCAATACAATGAACGTATATACACATATTAATATGCATTTAAAGACAGATATATTTAAAGAATAATATAATGTGGAATTATCCCATATGATTATGGAGTTAAGAGCCCCATAATTACCCTTTGCAACCTGAAATCCTAGAAAGTGAGTGAAATAGCATCAATGCAAATCTTAATATCTATAGAGGTTCATAGAAGTCCAAGGAAAAGGTCCAGGTCTGATTCAGAAGTCCTCAAAGCAAGGAGGGGTAATATCTGAAAGTAGGAAAAGATGAATTAATGTCTAAATCAAGCAGAGGAAACAAATTTGCCTTTTCTCAAACCTTTGTTCTATTCAAACCCTCGATGTATTGGTTGAAATCCACCCATATTGTGAGGACACCTCAATTGAGTAGAAAAATTCAAATGCTAATCTTTTCAAAAAATAGTCTTATAACATACCTAGAAATTATATTTTACCACCTCTCTGAGCACCCTGTAACTCAGTCTGATCAACTGGTAAAGAAACTCTAGTATAGGGGCCGGAGCGATAGCACAGCGGGTAAGGGCGTTTGCCTTGCAAGCGGCCGACCCGGGTTCAATCCCCGGCATCCCATATGGTCCCCCAAGCACCGGCAGGAGTAATTCCTGACTGCAAAGCCAGGAGTAACCCCTGAGCATCGCTGGGTGTGACCCAAAAAGCAAAAAAAAAAAGAAACTCTAGTATAAATACACAATGATATATATATTGACTATAAGAAAAGAATGCAATTTGCTAATATATGGATAGAACTGGAGGGTACCAAGTTAAATGAAGTCAATAAGAAGGAGAGAGATTGATGTTTATGCAGCTGTCTTCATAAATAATTATTTTAACAGATGTCTGTGAGACACTGCCTTCTAAATTAGCTGAAGCAGAAAACAGCGAAGGTAGCAATACAAGGAGTTAGGGCTGTGAAGTCAAGCACTTGCCTTAGATTCCTGGTCCTGGCTGTGGGATGTTAGAGAAATTAATTCCCCTCTCTGAGCTTTGCCTTTTATATCTAGAACAGTACTTCCTCTTAAGGCCCCCATAAGAAATATATGACAGAATTCATTCAAATTTTTGACAAGCACTTCCAAGCGCCTAACTTTTTATCAGTGTTGAGGAAAAAAGCTTATTAAATTTATATCAAATTTAATCTAATTGTCAAGAGTTTCTTAAATATCACTGGAGGATATTAGGACTATTACTGAAAAGCTTTCATATATCTTATTAAGAAAAAATTTTCAAACTCATCATCTCCTCTTATCCTCTCAATCAAATCATTTAATTGTCGTAGGAATACATTTTCTCATCTATAAGGTGTAAACAACTCAATAAAAGTGAAACTAAATATGTAATTCACTGAAGAGCAAGTCAGAGGAATATGGAGAAGGAGGGATTTAAAATGATGAATATCACATTCTGCTCTCCTATTTTGTTCTGTAGTTTTAATACTTTGATTTGTTCCATCTACCACCCAAGGTATTTGTGAATGAGCATGAATGTTTAAAGAGCAAATCCCCTACCTCAGCCAGAATATCTGCTACAGTGACAGAAAATAATAACAAAAATAGGTCTTTTTTTATTTCTAAAGTAAGACATTTCAATATGTTTTTCCCAGCAAAATCCAGGGAGGTCTGTTAGTTCCTTCAGCCTCTATATTGGAGTGCTGCAGCTGTGCATAAACTATATCTTCAAGAAACATTTACAAGCATTCATTTCTAAGCCCCACCTCTTTAGTTCTAGCATCTCCACATGGGATTCCTACAGTGGAAGGATTCCAGTAGAAAGACCATGTGTTTTAAAATCTGATACCAGGCAATCAACGATAGAACAAGCCTTTGTTATAGAAAAATATAATACAAGCGCTGAAATAAAGAAGCAACCAATCAGTGTTCTATACGTACCAGGGGGAGACAGGAATGACCACCACGTACTCAAAATGCAAGGTAGGGCAGAATGTAAGTTGAGGCTGACTGATAGGGAAATTAAAGAGATCAAGAACAAAGAAAGATGGGTAACCTGGCTGAATACCCAGAATCAAATAAGTCATCAAGTTATAAATTCCCATGTCAAGAGCAAATGCAAGAAACATTAAGACTCAGCAATGATTGATATTCAATTTTAAGTTTCTCCCTAATTTCAGTGGGATGTTTTTTTCTTTTCCATGATCTCCACAACCTCACAAAATAGCATACTATAGGGTGTTTGCCTTGCATGTGGCCAACCCGGGTTCAATTCCTCCATCCCTCTTGGAGAGCCCAGCAAGCTACTGAAAGTACCCCATCCCCGTGGCAGAGCTTGGCAAGCTACCTGAGGCGTATTCGATATGCCAAAATCAGTAACACCAAGTCTCACAATGGAGATGTTACTGGTGCCCACTCAAGCAAATTGCTAAACAATGGATGATAGTGCTGTAGTATTCAAAGAGAATGTATCATTTTAAAATTTGTGTTCTAGTTAGTGAGCCAAAGTACAGCAGGAAAGGTGTTTGCCTTGCATGCAGTTGGGTTTGTCTCCAACAGCCCAGACAGTTCCCCAGTCCCACCAGGAGTGACCCCTGGGTGCAGAGCAGGGAGTAATCCCTGAGTACTGATGGGCGTGGCCCACAAACAAAAGAAAAAAATTGTTCCAGTCATTGATTTCCATTTTATGTCTAAAGAAATAAATCTATCTACTAGATTCATAAAAGCAGTTTATTAATTTTTCCTACCCTCTTAAACAAACAAATCATGATAGAACGATGTGACCCCGTACCAGGCTGTCTTCACTGGGGCAACACAGAGCGGGCTCAATTGAGTTTCACTCTCCACCTCAGCAGAACCCCAGCAGCCAAAAACCTTTAGAACATAACCACAGCCATGCTCAAGGCCACTCTCCACAGGCTTGGAGGAGTCTCACCTATGAGGGAACCTGCAGAAAAACCCAGGTTCTGTGGGATATGTGACTGAGATCTCCAAACTCACTCTGAGCAGGACTGAGCCTCCTTACCCCAGCTCCCCAGTTTTCCAGTAGCTTGGCAGCCACACCCACAAACTGCCCTGGTGCTATGTATAGTCTCATCAAAGAGAGCAACATGAACCGTCCTGGAGCACATGGTCGCAATCACAGCCGCAGGGCCTCAGACTCTAGCGCACTGATGTGACAAAAGTAGCACATTTGTTTGGGTTTAACATGCTTGTAATCTCTTATACAAGGACGTAAATGGTTCAAGGATAAACTACAACAATCTTCACACACTTTCCTCTTACAGTGGTGTGAAGGTGCACGGTGGCAAGATTGGTGTTTGAATATTAAATGTAATGAACTATTGTGAACAACTTTTTAAAAATAAAATAAAATTTTTTAAAAATAAATAAATCACAATGAAAAATGAGGGTTGGTATCCAGCAAATAGAAATGCAAAAAGGACTGATCACAGAAGCCAGAAGAATTGGCTGCAGTAGGTTACCACAGGGAAGGCTGTGCTGGGAAGGCTCGGGGGCTATTTCTGGCACTGTGCTTAAGAGTGAACCCTGGCAGTGCTCAGGAGACCACCTGGGTACCAGGGATTCATTTAGGGCAATGCCAGTATCTTATCTCTGTACTATCTTTCTGGTTCTCCCACATGTATTTTTAAAGAGATGTTCTTGACCTCAGAAATCCCAGACTGCAGACAGTCAAGTATCTGAGCTAAAATAGATTGCACACCTTTCAAAGTGCGCTAAGCCTATCCTGAACTCCCCTGAGACCGTCACATTGTATAGAACCATTTAATATAGTGGAAATAAAGAGATGAAGATGTATTGACAACATAAAAGCATTGCACAGACATGAGGAGGTCTTATTAATAGGCAAAGAATTGAAGCAATATTTCCCTAGAATGGTACTATAAATTCAAATATGCTCAATGAAATGGAAAAGCAGTAAACATTGTGCTACATTAAAAACAAGCCCCCAAAAAAGTACATGAGAAAAATGCACTTGGAAAGCTCCGCTGAACGGTGTCATTTCCTGGGGAATGACAAACACTAATTTGTGAGAAACAAGAAGGTTGGGGCTAAAGATCAGTTGGCTAACAACTTGGAGAACACAATAAAACCAAGAAATACTCTGCTCTGAGACTTCTGGCCAACGCGTAATGGAATTTAGCAATAAGAAATAAAGAAAACAATATGCGCTTTCCATTTTCTGCAGTATGAATTCCTGACAGCTCATCTAAACCTTTGGTGTCCAGATGTCTGAAGTTACTTTATAAAATAAAAGTTGTCCAAGATTTTTAAAAAAAAAAAACAAACCTATGTTTCCCTGTGAGTCAAAAGACATCAGTAAACCTGAGAGCCAGGCTGTCCTCCACAGCATCTTTTTAAAAATCTGTGAAGTTAATTCTTCCTCCATCTGAACTGTCCCCAGTATCTGGACAACATCACAGGGTGTATTCAGCTTGTTGAGTGAACTGAGCTACAATCAACAGAGAAGCCTCATCTGAGCTCCTGACAGTTTAATTTAGCTTAACAATTACATCTTCAGTTTGATCACACAACCACTCCATCTCAGTGGCCAATAAATGTGATGCCTTCCCTGCGATATGGAAACTTAACATGATTAAAGGAAAAGGAGAAAGAGTGTTTAAATTATTTGATGCAAACCTACTCTGTCTTCATCATTTACATCACTTATCTATCCTCATCCCCATCATTTCTCTCTGTTGTGACATGCTGCCAGCCTATTGATTATATTGACAATGCACAGAGAAAGTAGGTGCATTTTTCCTGAACTATTTCACAGAACAGGAAAGTAGAGGAGTCTTCAAAGTATGCCCATTCTGTGGGGCTGCCATAAGAATTCTGACAGGTCAGAGCCGCCATCAATGGTAGCTTCCAGGTTCCACTCTTGTGACTAGAATAAACCTGTCTGGATGTTCCAGGATAATCTCCCTATCATAATCTTAATGTATCTGCAAAGTCTTTTCCCAGCTAAATCTACAAGAGTGTTTCATTAAACAATCAGGCATAGGAATTTGGATAGATAACATTAGACTTAGACCTACAACAGCTGTCCTATATCACCGAGTCTGAGGCTGGAGAGACAGCACTGAATGTTGTGTGCTTGCCTTGCATGCAGCAGGCCTGGGTTCAATCCCCAGCAATCCATATACTCCACCAAGCCTGCCAGGAGTGATTTCCGAGAATAGAGTCTGGAAAAAGCCCTGAGCACAGCTGGGTTTGGCCCCCAAAATAAGGCAATATCACAAACTCTGCAGAAGTCCCCTTGCTTGGGCCAAAGTAAAACTTCATTTTGGTAAGAATTTATTCTAGAATAAATTGTACTTGTACAATCAGATCCATTTATCAAGTCCAAATTTGAGCCAGCATCACATTACATAAATCACATCTAGTAAAAGTTCTGTGTAACTGATCAAGTCAAGGGAAAAACAGAACTATCATTCCTTTTAGCCTCTTCATATTTTCTATCTTGCCTTCATATCTCATGCTCTTCTCTCTTGATTTAAGCAAATCTTTCTGAACTTGGTCCTAAAGAGACTTTAATGCTGCTATTGCAAAGGCACTATTTTTCAATTAACATATGTGGAAGACTCATAAATAAATATAAATAATTCTGTCATTGGGCTATTGTCTCAGCTTCAAATTGTTCTGTGTTTTGCCTCTTAATTTTGAGGTGAGGACTCTGAAAATAATATTTTCTTCTTTGGCATCTGGCTCGAGGTTAGTGTCTGCTAGAACAAGCCCTCGAGTGAGTAGGAAAGAGAGGAAATGAAGTGTTTGTTATTCTAGTACTGTCACCTTGCCCATGATACTTCTTCCCCAGCATCACCAGTTACTTCCATTCTCCACCTTTTCAGAACAGCCTTGCCATTATGGCTATATATGCTATAGTCCCTTACTCAGAAGCCTAAGCCTCAGACTCATAAAGCTACTCCTTTGAGCCTCTTTCTTAGACATCTGATCCCCAGCGCTGAGAAGCCTTCACTTCTTCACTTCTATATTTGTAGATTCTGGACCATGCCAACATTTTTCCTGTTTTTATAAAAGTAATTGCCACTTCCTGGAGTTACCAACTCTGATTACTTGAGTTGGTAATCAAGGCCCACCATCATATATATAACCAACTTTCTATACTAAAACTCCTCTATTGAAGAGGGTAGAGAGTGTGCAGCATTTGTGGCATTTGTTTGCAGACATCTGAGCATGGTTCAGTCCCCGACACCCCATATAGATATCCCCAAGCCCAGCCAGTAGTGATCCCTGAGCATAGCCTGGTATGGCCCCAAAATAATTGTTTAATTTTACAATTAAAATATAAAAATAATAAAACCCCCCCTCTAATGAACTACCTGGTTCAGGCACCAAAGAAGTAATACCGGGGTTAGGACTCTTGCCTTCCATGAAGCCAACCCTGATTCAAATCTCCAGCACCAAGTATGGTCTTCTGAGCACTGCCATGTGACCCCTGATCACAGAGCCAGGAGTAAACCCTGAACATCATTGTGTGTAACCCAAAAACAAACAAATGAAAGCAAAAAGGAAAAAATATGTATCTGGTACAGTTTCCATAACTGCATTCTAACTGATATAACCAATAGAAATCATTTTGGATTCTGATAAGTAAAAATGTGATCCAAGGGTCAGGAATATGTTTTAGCTATAAAATTCAGTCCTCCCATGTAATGAAGCTCTGAAATCAGTTTCTGGAAACCACACACACATAAAAAGGGAGATGGATCAAAAAGTATAGGATATTCAGACATGAGGCTTTAAGATCATCTACTTCAAGTTGGTCAGTTGAGAAATTAAAATGCAATAGAGGCTGACTCACCCAAGTCACAACTGGTAGTGACTGGCCCAGAATATAAGCCCGAGTTTCTTGACTCCCAGGGAAGTACTTTCTTAAACAACTGCAAAGAGCTAAGTGCCTGCCCCTGAACTTAGAGTAAACAGCAGCGGGTGTCAACTCTGAGCAGCTTCTCAGGTTCAGACCTTGGTTGGTCCTGTCTAACATGCCAACCTTATTTACCTGTCTCTAGTGAAACAATGCTGAGTTCATAGGAAACTCAATATTTTCTTTATAATTCTTATTGGAAAGTTAGCCAAGTAGAGCAAAAAAAAATATATCAAAGGGAGACTATCAATTCTAGGCATCTACTCATGAGAAAAAGAATCATCTTTTCCAACATCATTGCTAATATCCTAATATCTTTCGCCCTGCATTGTAAAAGTCAAATCTAGCTCTAAAAACAGGGTAGAGGGAAAAAACAGGGGTCATAGAAGCAAGCAGAAAATTTAATTCCCCTTGTTATTCATTTCCTTCTTGCCTTGAGTCATTAGGTACTGTGACAAATGGAAAGAAATACAAGTTTCCTTACACTCAGAATCTTAGCCACTAGTAACAGAGATACCATTATTCACAAAAACTAATCTGAAAAAAATAACAAGTAAGCAATAGGAAATTGTGTTGCACCCACTGAATATACTTCATACAAACAAGATAGGAAAGAGCAAAGTTCTGAGTAGAGCTTGCGCTAACCGTGAAGAATGACTCAAACGTGCTTTGATAAAAGGCTTCCGGAGCCAGAAAAATCAAAGGCCTCTAGAAGCCCTTGGGAGATGGGGAGAGGGGAATGGGTCTACAAAGAACTTGACTTTGTGGATGAAAAATTGATATTTAACGTATACATTGACAGAAGGAATGTTATAGAGAGTGTTTTCATGAAAGCAGTTTTAAGAAGTGTAACCTTTCACTGTGCTATTCATTTCTTAGGGCTGCCATAAACTTGATACTATAAAACAACAGAATTTATTCTCTCCTAGTTTGGAGGTGAGGAGTCCTAAATCAAGATGCCAGCAGAGCTGCATATAACTTTGTTTCTCTGCTTTTTTTTTTATAAGGACAGTGACAGTGGATTTAGGAGCCACCAGGATTGTTCAAGAATATCTCCTCAAAATCCTTAATTATTAAATATGCACTGTAACACTGTAGCACTGTCGTCCCATTGTTCATCAATTTGCTCAAGTGGGTACCAGTAACGTTTCCATTGTGAGACTTGTTATTACTGTTTTTGGCAAATCGAATATGCCCCGGGGAGTTTGCCAGGCTCTGCTGTACAGACAGGATATTCTCTGTAGCTTGCCGGGCTCTCCAAGAGGGACAAGGAATCAAACCTGGTTGGTCGGTGGCGTGCAAAGCAAACGCCCTAGCCATTGTGCTATTGATCCAGTCCATTAAATATGCAAAGACCAGTATTCCAAATAAGGTCGTATTCTCAGTCAGGCTGTGGGGCAGTGTGAGGAAACCGTTTTTGGAAGACCGTAGTCAGTCCTAATATTCAGCCCTGTAGACAACTGTAACTAATAATAACCTGAAGTCATTATTATTATTAGCAATTTGCATTTTCACTTCCCCAGACCAGAAACAAAAAACAGAGTCACTGGGTCGAAGCAATAGTACGGTAGGCAGGGCTTTTTTCTTGTACACATCTGACCAAGGTTTGATCCCCAACACCCCAAATGGTCCTGAGCATGGCCACAAGTGATCTCTTAGTGCAGAGCCAGGAGTAAGCCCTGAACAGTGCCTCGGGTGACAAAACAATAAACAAACAAAAAAGTATTACATCTCCTCAATAGGAAAAGAAAATTCTAGCCCTGCAACAAGTATAATAACTAATATCAATCAACCTCTTTTCATGGACAGGGCATAATGTTTTTGTGTAAGGACACTTAAGTATTTCATAAAAATCCTATGAGGTAGGGGCCAGAAAAATAGTACAGTGGGTAGGTCACTTGCCTTACAAGTCAGTCACTTGGTTGACTTGGGTTTGATCCCCAGTACACCACATAGTCCCCCAAAACCCTGCCAAGAGTGATCCTTGAATGCAGAGCCAAAAGTAAGCCCTGATCACAACTGGGTATGGTCAAAAATAATGCTATGAGATAAATATACAGTTATCCTCATTTTTCAGTTGAAGAAATAAACAGAAAAATGTTATCAGATTGCCCTTGTTTAGCAAACTGATCCTAGATTTCAACCCAGGAAGCTGCATTTCTTAAAGAATTACTAAGTGATGATTCCTATAATGTGTAATTTAATTATTTAAAACACGCAAGTATATGATTTAGTATATTCAGTCATACAAAAATTCTTTAGTATATTTTTATCATTGTTGAGAGAAATCTCATCCCTCCTGAGTTGTCATTTCCCAATCTTTTTCATCCCCCTACGATACATTCTATCTTTTCTAAATTGCCTTAATTATAAATATTTCGCTTCCTTGAATGTAATTATACAACGTGACCTATTATGATGGCTTTCCTCACTTTGCATAATATTTTTAAGAGTCATCCATATTGGTGCATTTATCAGAATCTCACTTTATGGCCAAATAATATTCTAACATGTGAGTTATTTTACCTGTTCAGCAGCATGCACTTTTTTTTAACTTTCTGGGTTATACCTGGCAGTGCTCAGGGGTTATTCCAGCCTCTGCACTCAGAAACTACTCCTGGTGGTGCTCAGGAGAACATACAGGATACCGGGGATCAAACCTGGCTTAGCCACATGCAAGGCATATGCCCTACCAGCTGTACCATTGTTCCGGCCCCCAGCATGCACTTTTAACACAATGCTTAGCTACCTCCATAATCATTAAATAATTCTTACCCCATAAGGATCTCCACCATCATGAGTCAAGAAGCTAAAACTATTTCAGAGAAAACTTCTTGTAGGTACTCAGTGTTCTTTATGTAGCATAAAGGACAATCGGTAATGATGGATAATTCTTTTGTCTGTGATAATTCTTTAATGTTTCCATGATCTTACCTGTGCATTTTTTTTTGTGGGGGTGAGGGGAAAGATTTCCTCCTGAGCAATATTCAAGAGTCACTCCTGGTAAGATGGAGACAATCAGGACCAACAATTCAATGCTAGGATCTGGTGAGGCCCAATGGTTCTAGGGTTCACGAGGGCCTGCACTTTTAACTTATCATTGGCACTCATCAGATAGACATAAAAACCACAAATATTTATTCAAACAATTTATTTAATTATATCATTTTGTTATAACATTGGGAAGGGAAAAATAAGCCTGGTCAATCTCAAACTAAATGTTGTTATTCCAGCACCTGTTTTTATTCTACATAGTTTTAGCTAAAGTCAGTTTTTTTTTTTAATTTTTTATTGAGTCACCATGTGGAAAGTTACAAAGTTTTCAGATTTAAATCTCAGTTATACAATGCTCGAATACCCATCCCTTCACCAGTGCTCATATTCCACCACCAAGAATCCCAGTATAGCTCCACCCCGCCCCCTCACACCCTAAGCCCCCCCCCGCCTGTGTAACTAATAAATTTCACTTTACTTTCATTTTGATTGCATACAATATTTCAACAAAACTCACTATTATTGTTTGGAGATTCTCTCCCCTAAAGTTAAAGTCAGTTTTTAAAGAACCTATGGTAAGAAGGATTAACTGTACAGCTATTTTAAGAAAAATAAAACACAGCGACCCCAGCTGACTTCTTCATCAAACAGCTCACAAATAGAAGAACTGGTTGCTAGTCATAAAACGCGTGCCCTGACCTTGCTACCACATCTCTTTCCTCTGCCTCACGAAGTCTTAGATTCAGTAGTGCATCCCTTATATCTTCAAGGCAATGCTTGAACCACTACATCCCTTTTACACATAGAGAATTTTAGAAATGATTAAAAGGAGTAATATCTTGAGCTCACATTTTTCTTTCAGTCTGATTTAAGGCAATGACCATCTTGTTTAATTCAAACAGTCAATTCTTCAGTGGGACACTGGTTAATGCATAACAACCAGCTGTCTCAGGAGAAATCTCTGAATTTCAGTGTTTGGGATTTCTTCAGATGACTTCCCATTACCCACATGATAGTACTGAATACAGAATATAAAGAGATATGTATAAACATAAGCTTAAATATATGGTAATCACCAAATAGATATGATAGATGGTGATTGTTTTGATAAACAGATAATAATGATTAAAGTAAAATAACTAAGAAGTAGTACATTTTGAGTATTGCTTTTTTAACAACATATTTGATTCTATTGATTTTAATGATGAATGCCTACCTGCTAGCTCACAAAATTCCTGAAAATCTGTTAGCTTTTGCCAATAAGTAGAAGCTGGATTTAGCCTGTCCCTCTTTCTTTCTCAGATTATGTTTTGCAAACTCCCAGATGTACTGTTATCTCATTCATAAACATTCAGAAAAAAACTCTAAAAGATTCTCAAAAATCAGAACACAATATAATTATCTCCTAAATGTTAATAATTTGCTAATAGCTCTATAATTTGAATATAAAATTTTTCAGGGGGCTGGAGCGATAGCACAGCGGGTAGGGCGTTTGCCTTGCATGCGGCTAACCCGGGTTCTAATCCCAGCATCCCATATGGCCCCCTGAGCACCGCCAGGGGTAATTCCTGAGTGCAGAGCCAGGGGTAATTCCTGAGTGCAGAGCCAGGAGTAACCCCTGTGCATCGCCAGGTGTTACTGAATAGTAATATTCAGGCATACAATGTTCCAACACCACACCTAGCATCCATCCACCAATGTGTGCAGGTTTTCTCCCATCCTTCCAACCGTACTCCGTTGGAAAACTCAGTTTTGTAGGTCTATTCTCAGGGACTATTACCATGGGTCAAGCTCTATTTTCATGGACTATTATCATCAGTCCTTAATTCCCTTTATATATTTCATTCTACTACACATATGAAAGAGATTGTTCTGTGTTTGTTTCTCTCTTCCTCTGACCAACTTCATTCAGCATGACAGTCTCTAATTCCATTCACATCAAAAAATTTCAAGATTTCATTTTTCTTATAACTGTGTAATATTCCACTATGCATGTATACCATAGTTTCTTTATCCACTTATCAACTGTTGGGCCCTTAAGAGTGTTCCAGATCTTGGCTATTGTTAATAGCTCTGAAATGAATACAGGAGAGTGAAAATGTTTTTTCAAAATATTGTTTGGGGGGACTGGAGCGATAGCACAGTGGGTAGGGCATTTACCTTGCACGTGGCCGATCCAGATTCAATTCCTTCGCCCCTTTCGGAGAGCCTGACAAGTTACTGAGAGTATCCTGCTCGCATGGCAGAGCCTGGCAAGCTACCTGTGGCATATTCGATATTCCAAAAACAGTAACAAAAAGTCTCACAATGTAGATGTTACTGGTACCCACTAGAGCAAATCAATGAACAACAGGAGGACAGTGCTACAGTGCTACCATGCTACATTGTTTGGAGATTTGAGAGGTGTATGCTAAAAAGAGGAATCACTGAATCATACACAAACTCAACTCCTTTTTTTTTATTAGTGAATCACCATGAGTTACAGTTACAAACTTGTGAACTTTCATATTTGCATTTTGTTTATATCCCTCCACCAGTCCCTGTCCCCTCCAACAATGTTCCCAGTATCCCTCCCACACTCCCACCCCATCCTCCCCGCCCCACCCCACCTCTGTGGCAGGGCATTCCCCCTTGTTCTCTTTCTCTCCTTTTGGTTGTTGTGGTTTGCAACAGAGGCACTACGTGGCCATCGTGTACAAACTCAACTCTTAACTTTTTGAGAAATTTCCACACTTTTTTCCAGAGTGGCTGAACTGGACTACATTTCCACCAGTAGTGGATGAGGCTTCTTTTTCCTGACAGCCCTAGCTGTTTCTAAATTTTTGACGTGTGCCATTCTCACTGGTATGTGGTAATATATATCCATGTTGTATTGATTGCCATTTCTCTGATAATAAGTAAGGAGTAAAACTTTTTCAAATACCTATTGGTCATCTGTATGATCTGTGTGTCTTTTTCGAGAAAGTATCTGTCTAGATCTCTTCATCTTTTTGATGTAGTTAATTGCTTTTGTTTTTAGCTTCCTGCCCACCCCCCACTCCATCATTAGTTGTCTATATTTTAGTAAGTTTTGTGAGGATCTATAGATCTTGTATATTAGTCCTTCATCTGATGTATGGTGTGCAAATATTTTCCTCCACTCAGTAGTATGTCTTCTTACTCAAGTCATTGTTTCTTTCTCTAAACAAGAGCTTCTAAATTTAATGAAGTCCCATTCTTGCTTCTTTTTCCCTAGCCCCTCATATTGAACGAATGAAGATGAAGCTAGAGTCAATATCAGGTAGATAAGTGCCTTTATTTTCCTCAGTGTAATCTATGGGGTTGGGCCTAATATCAAGGTTTTTTAGATTTAAATTTAAATCCACTTTAAATTAAATTTTGTATATGATGGGTATATAAGGGGTCTAATATTTTGCATGTCAACAATTTGCCCAATATTATGTGTTGAAGAGATTTTTTCTTGCTCTACTTATTTCATCTATATCCTTTTTCAAATATTAGCTGTCCATATACCTGAGGGTTCATCTATAGGCTCTCAAATCTTTTCCATTGGTCTGAGTCTGCCTTTATTCTAGTCCCACACAGTCTTGACTACTATACATTTATATTATAATTTAAAGTTGGAGAAAAAAAGGCTCCCATCTTTGTTAGTCCAGGACTTCTTTGGTGATTCTGGGAGTTTTATTACTTCATATAAATTTTGATAGTATTTTATCCATGTCCTTAAAGAATATCATAGGAATTTTTACGGTAATTGCATTGAGTCTATTTTGTGTAGGACAGTCATTTAAGCAATGTTAAGCCTTCCAATCTATGTGTTCCCATTTCTTTGTGTCTTCTTCTATCTTTCCATAGTAATTCACAGTTTTCTCTGTATAAGTCTTTTACCTCTCTGTTAGGTTGATTATTAGGTATTTATTTTGGTGGAGTACGATTATGAATGGTGCTTTTTTAACTTCTTCCTCTTCTACTTCATTTTGTGCTACAGAAATCCTATGGAGTTTTTCTCATTTATTTTAATGTAGACAAAAGATGTGATTATTGATACAATTCTAGAATTAAAATTAATTTGATAAGAAAGATGAATATTAAAATCAATTCAATAAGTATTAAAATCAATTTTATGTAAAAATTGTTATATCTGATCACAGAGTTTTTAAGTCCTTGTCTAAGAATTTATTAAGCTGTTTTTTTTTTTGAGTTGAGCCTTCTGTGTTATTGCTTTTGTTGAGTTCAGTTGGCTTCTATGTTACTTTCCCATCTAAACTGGTGTGCTCCTACTGGTATTTTTGATATTGAGGAACGAGAAGGTAGGAGCTGCTATGTGGTCGCATATGCCACCATGGGGTCCAGAGACTTCAAGGTCTATGATCTGGGCCTATGAGTTGACATGGCAGCAGCTATGAGAGGTCGGAGTTGCTGCTGGGACTTCTAGAAGTTGGCAGGTGGAGATGCTGCCAACTCCAACCTCTGAGAAAACCCCAGAGTTCTAGCCTGGGCACTAGGTACCTGGAATTAATTGCAGTTCGGTGTCTCTGCAGAGGTTATTTGTGAAATGGTCAAGTTGATTCCTTGGCATGGTTGCAACAGTGGGGTGTAGGTGCAACTATTGGGTCTCCAGTAGGGAGAGTACTGAGCCCACCTGCCTCCCAAGAGCCCCCCAGAGTTTTCAGGGGTGGAAAGTGGTGTTACCATGAATTTTAGCTGCTTAATACATCTCCTCAGACATTTGGCCTGGAATCAGTAGAACAGGGCCGGTGGTTGAGCCAACTGGAGGAGGTCTGGGAGGTTGGTGTGGCTGCCAGGGCTACTAGAAGAATGGGGGGAGGCTCCCCACCCTGAGTCTGAGAAGACCCCTGAGTAGAAATGCCATAGATTTCTGCCTTTTGATTTTTGTGGACTGACACTTACTTGTATCAGTCCATATTTTGTAGACTTTTTTATAGCCCCTAGGGCTTTATAAGTATAATATTATGTTGTCTGCAAATAATGATAGTTTTATTATTTCTTTTCCAACCTGGATACTTTCAATATCTCTTTCTTCATAAATTTCTGTGGCAATAACCACTAATATCATGTTGAACTACAGTGGCAAAAATAAATGTCAGTGTCTTTATTTATTTATTTATTTATTTATTTTTGCTTTTTGGGTCACACTCAGCGATGCACAGGGGTTACTCCTGGCTCATGCACTCAGAAATTACTGCTGGCAGTGCTCAGGGGACCAGATGGGATGCTGGGAATAGAATCCAGTAGGCCTCTTGCAAGGTAAACACCCTACCCACTGTGCTATCGCTCTAGCCCTGGATATCCATGTCATATGCCTGGTCTTGTGCTTTCAGTTTTTCACCGTTGAGTGTAATAATACCTATGAGCTTGTGATTAATTGCCTCAACTATTTTGAATAAAGTGTCTTCTATCCCCACTATTTGGGGATTTTTAATCAATTTAATCAATTGGTGTTGGGTCTCATCTGTTAATATCTATTACTATTATCATATTATTTTTCACTTTCTTTGTATTGATAAGGTGTGTCACACTATTTACTTTCATATGTTATGCCATCCTTGTAGCTCTCACAGATAATCAAGTATGATCATGATGTGTGGCCTTTTTAAATGTATTATTAGATATGGTTTTTATCTTATTGCTAAGATTTTATAGAGGATCTTTGCATCTATGTTCATCAGGGATATTGGCCTCTAACTTTCTTTTTTAGTGATGTCTTAGTGTGCATCTGGTATCAAGCAATACTGGCCTCACATAAATTGTTCAGGAAGAATCCTATGTCTTAGGCTTCCTAAATGAGCAAAGTATGTCTCTGAATGCTGAAAGAATTCACTTAGCAAATACACTTGGTCCCAGGCTTTTGTTTACCTTGGGTACAGACTTTTGATTATCATTTCCATGTTGGTAATTGTTCTTCTCAGATGTCCTGCTTCCTCCTTATGGTCTTAGGAGGATACAGGGTTCTAAAAAGTATCCATTTTTTTCCAGGTTCTCCAATTTTGCAGCATAAAGTTTTTTATTGTAATCCCAAGTGGTCTTCTGAATTTTTTGCTACTTATTATAATTCCCCTTCATTTCTGATCCAGTTTATGAAAGTTTTCTCTTTTATTTTGCTAGTCTAAGGATTTAATGATCTTTTTCATTTTTTTAAAAAAGGAAAAAGAAAATAGCACTTGGTTTTCTTAGTCTTTTATATTTTTTCCCTTTGGTTTTTATTTCATTGATTTCTGACCCGAGTTTTATTTTTCCATTTTTCTGCTGACTTTGGGCTCCCTTTGTTAATTTTTTCTAGTAACTTGAAACATCTTAATTATTTGGATATTTTCTAGCTTCCCACTGAATGCACGCAGTGTTATGAGCTTCCCTCTTAAAACAACTTCTGCCATATCCCATAATCCTGGTAATTTGCACCTTCATTCTCATTTGTTTCCAGGAAGCTTTTAATTTCTTCTGATTTCCTCTTTGACCCACTGGCTGTTTGGTAATAAATTGTTAACTTTCCAATCACTGAGATTTTCCCCCCATGTTCTTTTTGTGGTTAATTACACTTTCAAAGTATTGTGGTCTGACAAGATAAATAGATATTGTTTCTGTCTTTTTTTTATTTTACAGAGGCCTGTTTTTTGTGCCGGCATGCATCTATCTTGAAGAATCTCCCATGTACATTGGAAAAGAATGTGTCTTTGGGTTTGTGAGAATGGGAGCTCTATACATTTCTATTAGGTCCACCTCTTCCATTTCTTCCTGTAAGGCCAATGTTTTCTAATTGATTTTCTATTTTTTTAGAGGTCTGTACTACATTTCTTTCAGCTCATTAAACAATCTCACCGAAGTTGCTATGAAGCTGTCATCTGAAAGCTTATAGCTGCTGGGTGCTTGGGGACCTTCCAGATTGTTATCCTCACCCATTAGTTCTAACGGGCTCCCTGCATGTTGTCTACTGTGCAGTGAGGGAGATGGGTCAGGGCCTGGTTTTGTGCAGGCTTGGGTAGCACTGTGCAGCAACCCACTTTTACCTGGAGACTGCACTGCTGCACTTCGCTGTATCCAGCTGCTGCTGAATCTCCGCAGCACAAATCTGTGCTGACTCCTTGTATAAAAAGTGGGGGCTGGAGTGACGAGTGATGTACAGCAGGCCGTGTGTTTGCCTTGCACGCAGCCTACCCGGGCTCAGTCCCCAGCATCCCACCATCCCCACCACTGCCAGAGGTGATTCCAAGCACAGAGTCAGGAGCAACCTTGGGCGTGGCCCCAAAACAAAACTAAATCAAAAAGTTCCCAGTGATTCACACACCCCGGCCCTGTGGCTTGAATCCCTTGCCTACCTCCCAGTAGCAACTTTCCTTTTCCTTTCATTTCTTCCACAGCTCAAATCACTCTGTGGTGAGGTAGATGCTCGTCCTGTGATGGAGCTCAGAGTACTAACTTTTGTCTTCACCTGGTTCCATCTGAGCGCACAGCCTTCACCTAAAGTACTGACAGAAAGAATCTTTTCTGCCCATTACCTTAACTGCATTCCCTGCTGGCAAGCTTCCTGCCTGGTCTTGTGCAGTTAAAGATCCAAAAGACTGCATGATTTTGCAACCCACGCTTTTCACAGCACACAGAGTGAGTGCACTGCAATCAGCTGCTGCTGCAGTCAGCCACTGTCACTGCCACATGGCATCAGCCATGTCATCAGCCATGTCCCATCATACCCCATTCGGTCATCATTCCTATCCAAAAAGTGTGACTGCGCCATACTAAGTAAGGTTAGCTGATATATTTCCTAGCTCTTTGCACACAGAAAGCTCTCTCAGGGATCTCAGCTGGTTACTGCCACATTCTTTCTCTGAAGGACTACTCACAGACTCCTTTGGGGTCATTTCTGTTTTATATTTTTTTAACATGGTAGAATTCACAGACACCTTTTTTGCCATCTTGGTCCTGCCTCTGGCATACAAATTGTAATATATCACTTAATAAGGATGCAAGTAAGGTTCAGAAACATTTCACTGATTGATAAAGATGAAAAGAGTCTTATCCATGCTTCTCTGTCTGTCTGTCTGTCTGTCTCTCTCTATCTCTGTGTTTCTTCCTCTCCCTCTCCTTCTCCACCCCATCATCCCTGACATTCTTCTCTCCATTGCCATGCTAGTTATTTGCTGATTTATTCTAGAAATAGGAGAATGAATTCTTCTTTCTGTTTATTTTACTGGAAAAAGACCTAAACTGGAAAACACACAGGACACAACACCTGGCATCTGTCCTGGAAAACTGTTTCCTGAAATTTTAGCTTAAGTATTATTTGAGAAGATGGTTTTCAGGGACCTCCTATGGGAGGTTCAGGAGACCAGGGTGCACATAAGCAATTCTCCATCAACTGGGTGGTGGTTCAATGCAAGAACCTGAGAACAGAATACTGCACCAGGACCTGTAGTGCCAGGTAGCCTTGCTCCGGGGTATATCCAGCAATGCTCAGGGAACCACTGACTCAAACCACTGATCTCCCAGCCCCTGGCTTCTACTGTCCATAAGCAGCAGAACCCAACCATGAAAATCCTTGTCTGGTTATGTCAAAATTAGAGGGGTTTTCTAATAATGCATATTTTTTTAAATAAGATATGTTTGGATGGTTAAACAAGTGTATTGTGATACTGCAGTCCCCATGACATGATGGGAAAGGAAATTCCCATCACCCCTACAATACCATCACAATAAAACCCTTGTCACCTCCTGTCATGCTCAGAGAACAGTCAGCAGAAAGAGGATAGTAAGGTAAAAGCAGGGCTGACTATTTAGAGGAAGAGCTGGCAGGTGATGATAGAATGCTCGGTCTCTCTGAGATGCCGGTAGAAGATATCAACCTTGAAACTTCAGCTTTCTCCTTTCCCAAGGAGTTCTGTGGGGGCTGCTGGGGTTTCAGCAACAATTGTCACACAAATACTGCTGGGCAGAAGCAAGAAATTCAGGAATCTCTGATGTATATTCGAAGGTTTTTCAAAAATGAACTAGCTTTTCTGCATTTTTTTTCTTCCCAAATATAGTGCCAAGAATAAAAACCTCAGTCACCCTACTTCCCAAACTTGGAAATCATGATAATTTTATTGCAGTGCCTTATTAAAATGTAGCCATATATTTGCATAATTAAACCAGGGTCTACTTTCTCTCTCTCTTCCCTGCATCTACATCTGTCACTCACTGCTGTGTGGCAGGATTATTCCATCTCCTCTGTTGGGGAGGTATTGTCCCAGTGAATATTCTCTAACGGTAAAAAAGACAGTGAGTTTCCAGGATGACTAGAGATATCTCTTATCTCTTCATCTTCAAACAGGAAGTTCTTGTTATTGCATCTAAGAACTGAAGGGAGCCTTGAAAATGAACCGTCATAGGGCTGGTACACTAGCACCTTGTCTCGATTTGATATATTTTCTTTTGTGATCTGCTTGTTTTTAATTTGAATTAGATGCTAATGCTTAAAATTGAAAGATTCGGACATAAAAGTGTTTTTCTTGAAAAGCAGCAAAAACATCTACTCCTCTGTTTCCTGCATGCTGACCATCCCACGGAACTGATTAGCAGTGAATTCCCTGCAGGTGGAGTGAATAGCTGTAGTGAATAGCTATAATTACAGTCGTCTTACTCCCCATTCTCTGGGCAGTCTACTGTACGTGTCTACTGTGACCTTCTTCAACCCTGCAGAAAATTTGTTTGTAACCCTTCCTACAAAAGGAAGGAGAATAACTCCATTTAGGCTAATAATCGGTTAATCACAGATTCAAGGTTCCCTAATGTTAAAAGCAGCGTGAAAAATTTCTTTGTTGAAGATGTCTAATGACCTAAATTCTGATTCAAAATAATGCCCTAAAGGAGAGAGACAGAGAAAGGAAGGAAGGAAGGAAGGAAGGAAGGAAGGAAGGAAGGAAGGAAGAAAGGAAGGAAGGAAGGAAGGAAGGAAGGAAGGAAGGAAGGAAGGAAGGAAGGAAGGAAGGAAGGAAGGAAGGAAGGAAGGAAGGAAGGAAGGAAGGAAGGAAGGAAGGAAGGAAGGAAGGAAGGAATATGCCACGGGAGCTTGCCAGGCTCTGCCGTGCAGGCAGGATACTCTCAGTAGCCTGCGAGGTTCTCCAAGAGGGAAAACTAGACAATAAGAGGTCGAGCAGCGGCTGAGTGCTTCTGGGAGCTCTGTTTTATAGTCTCTGGGTCTTGGCCATTGATGGGATTACATGGCGCTTGGGGTGGGGGGCGGTGAAGCGGGGGGGGGGGGGAAATTGTGAGTGTTACTGCAAAGCTACTGGAAAATGGGGGATCTGGGTGGAGGAGGCCCAGTCGTGATCTGAGCTGGCTCGGCAATCTCAGCCCCAGGTCCCGCACACCTGGGTTCCTCTGCTGGTTCCTTCATGTGTGAGGCTCATCCGAGTGTGTGGAGAGAGGCCTTGAGCATGGCTGTGGCTGGCTTCCAGAGGTCTTTGGCTGCCAGGGCTCTGCTCAGGGCGAGGAGGGAAATTCAACCCACCCCCCGTCCAGAGGGCCCCAGTGAAGACAGCCAGATACAGGGGCAGGAAACTCTGATCCTATTTTTAAAAAAGAAAGGAAAAATACTTTTAAAATAAATTCTTATTCAAGCTTCACTTACTGGTTGAGGAAAAAAACTGAATTTCTAAGCCACACATTATCCTCATATATAAATCTAAGTGATTATATCATGTTGTCCACCTCAGAGGGTTTTCATGAGGATTGTATTTTTCAAAGGGTAGAAGCAGGTTTAAACTCTTGCAGGCTTGGACCAGAGAGATAAAGCAAAAGATAAGACACTTGCCTTATAAGTGAGTGACCAAGGTTCAATCCGTGGCACTCCCTATGGTCCCCTGAGCACTGCCAGGAATGATCCCTTAGCACAGAGCAAGAATAAGCTCTGATCACTGGCAGATGTGGCAAAAAAAAAAAATGAAACTCCTACATGTTTAAGTATTATTATACAGTGAGAAATTCAGTTTTTTTCTCATGTTTTTACAATGATATTTTCCATAGTTTCCTGAGATGGGTTTTAATTTATACACCATGGTTTACAAAGTTATTGACAATTGAGTTTCTAGCATAAAATCTTCTCACTACAATCCATCCAGCAGGGTTCACATAATTCCACCAATGACCCCAGATTCTCTCCCATCTCCTTGATAAACATATTTTTAAACTTAATTATTGTCCCTTGAGTCCCATGCCTACAGAAGTGTTGACCCGAAAAGATTTGACATATACAAGTACCTCTTTTCTAAACTATAGACAAGCCCAATGCCCCTGAGCCTTTCAGAGTAATGCCTAATTTGTAATTTCAAGTTCACTAATTTCTTCATTATTCTAAAACATGAAGGACACTGCTTGGTGTAATTCATTGAGTATTTATTGAGCATATTGACCCACTTGTGTATACATATTCCATCCTGGTATAATTTACATGTAGTACCAAGCAATATATAGGAATATAAGATGATAGGAAAACATATATAATGAAATGTCTAAGCATTTATATGGTATATTATACATAGTACAAATAATCTGTACTGTTCTTAAATAATATAAGATGGCTCCCACGATCACAGTCCCACTTTTAAGATGTTGCACAATTTCCTTTGAAGCCTAAGAGTCTCTGCTCATCTGTACTGACATCTAGCAGCAGTAATATAAGGACTTATAATTACTCTATACACACAAGGCACCAAGTACTGATCTGAGAACATTTTATTAATTATAACAACTAATCCCTCAATCAAGTCCTTTGGATAAGTATTTTCTGTCATGCTTTTCCAGGTGAGAAAATTGAACATGAAAGGTCAAGTGTCACCCAAGGTCACACAGTGAGTAAGCCACAGAGTCAAGAATTTTTAACACTTCAGTCCAGACCAAGTCCAAGTGTACATGACAATGCCCTTCGATTAAAATGATTCATGTGCTCTTGCTCCTACCCAAACTCCAATACTCTTAAATATCTTGAATGTTTCTTGACCCTATCCGTCATTTCATTTCCTCTATTGGCATTTGCCATTTCATCTCCTGTCACAAACAAATGAGCCCAGTCAGTACTATTTTCCCTCCTGCCTAGACCAAATTGTTATCATTATGAGGATGATTGTTTACTCATTGTCCTGATCACAGTAATGCTTATTAAGCTCATATTACTGCTGAAAGGCAGTGTGACTGGATCTTCAGCGAGTCGTTAAGTGCAACCAACACTCATCAAAGGGATTGTAAATTGATGATAGTGATAATCCTCCTAATTATCAGTTTCTTTTTGATGACCTCCCTGTTATCAGCAAGTATGCTGAGTAGTTATAGAACAGTAATAGGTCCTAGCTGGCAAGCTAACACCAGCCTCCTGGTGAGTCCAAAATGCACTGTGTATGTAAATATGTACACACTACTGGGTTGATAAGCATACATGTATTTATATATATATATTTATATAAATGCTGTCTTATTTCTGGCATAGCAACAAAAATAAGATCGTGTGAAAAAACAGAGGATCATAAAGTGGACGCAGAAATAAAGCTAAAAGTACATAGCATATATGCTGCCCTTTGTATCCCGATTTGGCTCTTAAGCCTTTCAGAGTTCAAGGTGAAAATAAAACTTAATAATTTGCATGTTTTGGCATGTCTATAATAACTAATTACTTTTGGAATTGAAAGGTTTAAATAGCCCCACTTTGTGGAATAGTTGTGGACATTAAATTTTAATATACTGAGCAACTATTGTATTCCCAGACACAGTGGCATGATCTTGTATATTTTGTTATCTTAGTAACATATCACTGTATCACTATCATCCCGTTGCTCATCGATTTGCTCGTGCAGGCACCAGTAACCGTCTCCATTGTGAGATGTGTTGTTACTGTTTTTGGCATATCGAATACGCCATGGGGAGCTTGCCAGGCTCTGCTGTGGGGCCGAGATACTCTCAATAGCTTGCCTAGCTTGCCGGACTCTCCGAGTGGGAGAGAGGAATTGAATCCAGGTCAGCCGTGTGCAAAGCAAATGCCCTACCTGCTGTGCTATCACTCCAGCCCCAGCTATTACAAGTAACATATATGATAATCAAATTTTACTGATGAAGTTGAAATCACTTGAATTGTGCATAAATACTTGTATATAGTTTATGAATTAATAAGAGTTATTGCTATAGTCTGTAACTACTGATATCAGAGCCTATTATAATCCTAAATCCATGGTAAAGAGGAAAGAGGTAAATATAATCCTAAATCCATGGTAAAGAGGAATTACCAGTTCCCAATCAAGAGAATAACTATAGCCATAAAAAGGTCTTCCAACATGTGCTTTGTTAAAGGAAAGAAGCCAATCACAGTAAACTGACATTGTTTGGACCAGAAAATAAATATCTTGGCCCTCTCCTCTTGTCATCTGATGTTCAACCCACTTTCTCACAGGCAAACTCTACTTTGAAATTAAATAGCAAAGGAGTTCATCAGAGTAATCCATGGGTTTCTCCCTTGACACAAAGCAGAACAGCAGAGAATAGGAAACACCTCAGAGAAGCAAGCAGAAGATATCTAATAAAGTAAACATCTAGTAAATAATGGAGCCAGGTCATATAGCTAATACAGCCGATTTTATTTCTTGCCCACACTTCTACAAATTTATAATATTGCTACATTTTTATACAAATCAATATTCATTGTGGCTTTATTTGTAATAAACACTAAAAAACTATAATGTTTGTCAATGGGAGAATAGACCAGAAAATGGGGGATATAGCCACAACAATATTAATAACACAATAAAAATGAGTGAAAGGTATAGAGGTTGGAGGGAAGGTGTAAATATTTCTTTACTTGTTGTGTACATAAAGAAAGCCTGGAAAAAAATTGTGTACATAAAGAAAGCCTGGAAATACACAAATTAATAAGTGATTTTGGCATAATCAAATATTTTTTAATATTCACAGTAAAGAATTAAATAATTAAATAATGAAAATCTGTACTTAGTGATCACTCTACCGGGTTTAGAGGACAAGGCAGGTTACCAGGGATCGAATCTAGGTCAGTCATTTGCCAGGCAAATGTCATCCACTGGACTATCTCTCCTGTCCCTGTGTTGTAATATTTCAAGGGGAAAGAATAATTATTTGTACCAAGAGCAACTTCTTTCTGAATGTAGGTATTTAGTAAGTCTTCACAGAACTGAATTTGAACTAGACAGAATTGCACAGCCCAAATCTGTAAGTTCTCCCACTATAAACTTTGTTGACAAAGTTAAGTATAGTTTTCCTTCACCTTGGTTTCTTAAATCATTCTATCTTACACAAGGTAAACTTACTATGAAGAGCTAAATAATAAGTATTTTCAGCTTTGGGAAGGAATACAGTCTTGGCTACTTCTGTTCAACTCTGATTTTATAAATCAAAATCAGCTACTGCCTCCCACCCAAAAAGACCTTCATTTACAGATCCTGAAATGTAATATATATTACATTATGTATATCTGTAAATATATATATATATGCATGTGTGGATAGATAGATAGATGATAGAGAGAGAGAGAGAGAGAGAGAGATAGATAGATAGATAGATAGATAGATAGATAGATAGATAGATAGATAGATAGATAGATAGATAGTCTTAGGGTCACACCTGGTAATACTCAGGGCTTGCTCCTAGCTCTGCACTCTCAGGGACCATTCATTACAGGTTCAGGGGACCATATGTGGTTCCAAAGATCAAACAGGTCAAAACACGCACTGTGCCAGATTTGGGTTTTAATCTTAATTTACTGAGCCTTACCTTTATTTTTTTGTACATATATAATTTTTAATTGAATCATCACAAGATACAGTTACAAGGTTCTTCAGAATTGGGTTTCAGTCATACAATGTTCCAAGACCCATTCTTCCACTAGTGTACATTTCCCACCACCAGTGTCCCCCATTTTTTTTCTTTTTTTTTTTTTTTGCTTTTTGGGTCACACCCAGCGATTCTCAGGGCTGACTCCTGGCTCTGCACTCAGGAATCATTCCTGGTGGAGCTCGAGGGACCATATAGGATGCTAGGAATCAAACCTGGGTCGGCTGCATGCAAGGCAAACGCCCTACCCACTATACTATGGCTCCAGCTCCCAGTG